>NC_025694.1:9828722-9830438 GCF_000633955.1 Camelina sativa
TCTCTGTTATGATCTTTAACCAAAACCTCCTCTCCCCAATCTTACACAACTGCACATTCTCCTGTTCAAGTAAAAAAACTTCGTTTAGCAAAGATTAATAACAAAACCAATCAAGAAAATGTATTGAGGAAATTAATTTAAAACCTCGATTCCAAGCTTCTTCATCTCTTCTTTTAGATGAATAGTTTCAAGTTTAGGTTTAATCATCGTCTGATCAGTTTGTTCTACATCATCAATCTCAGGAGGAGCTTCTTCCATTTCAAAAAGCTTCTCTGATAGATTCTGAACATTCTTCTGAAGCTCTCCTATGTAAGTAATCGCATCTTCAACAATACTCGCTTTAGTCATCTGAAAACAAAACAAAGATAACAAAACAATCATAACCAAAGTAGACACAAAAGTTATAAAACCTGAGATACCGGAATTACGTACGTTGGTGACAATTGGGACATGAGATCTTAGAGCCATAAGCCGAACATGTAGCTTCTGTCTTCTACGTCTCTCTGCTTCAAGATTTGGAGATTTAAAGCTCTCATCTTCTTCCATATTCTCTTCTGTTACTTGTCTCCTACGTTTCATCCTGTCTGGTTCTTGAAATATGCTTCCTCCACCCATTTTTATGTTTTCTTCGTCTTCTCCTCTAATAAATATTTTTCAGACAAAAGTATTCTTTTTTATTTTTTCTTGTTTATGTGATGGTGGTAAAAGACATGAGTTATATAGTTGTTTCTCATGTAGAGAGAAGTCTGTTAGTGGAGAGAGAAGAGACGAGAATAGAGAGAGAATCTCAGTCTCAGTTTGTTATATTATTGATGTGATTTCAGTTAGAGTCAAACGTAGAGAATGAAAATTACAAATTTTTATTATATGTTTTTGTTTTCATTATTACATAGAAAAAGAGAAAGAAAATAAAAACAATTTATGACGAATTGAGGAATCTTCTTATTCAAGGGTTCAAAACACGAGTCCTCACAGACAAAGGAATGGTAACATTTCGAGTCCCATCAGTCCAAGTGAAACTACCAAAGAAATAACCAGTGTTGCTCTTATGACTTGACGAAACCCTAACTTTAAACCCAAGTTTCTTCGTGTTCGAAGAGAACACTAGAGTCTCCGGTTCAACAACAATCTTTACACCTTGAGGAGGCTCCACAACAGCTCTATAAACCGAATCAACAGGTCCAACGTTAGTCACCGTTCTCGTGAGGGTCACTTCTTCTTCAAGGTCGGGAATTGTGATGGCCGGGTAGTTAAAATCGAGTATAGACGGTAACGGAGACGAGCATCTCGTGGGTTTTCCGACGAGTATAGTGATTGCTGTCTCGTTGTAACCAGAGGCGCAGAAAAAGTGAATGTAATCGTCGACATTCATGTCATAGACAAGTCCCGGATCTTTGGCTCTTTCCATGTTCACGAGTCCTGCACCGTAGTCAAATGGATCAGCCAGTTTCCGTGGTTGTCCCTCCGCAAAGATTGGATCCCCGGATGGATCGGTCTTCCATGCTATAATAACAAAATAACAACCAACGTCAGATTAGATTAGCGAAAGAATGGTGGTTGAGGAGAAAGACGTTTTTGATGATTTCAAGAACCTGAAGTCATAATAGCGGATTTAAGCGCGGCAGGTGACCAGTCAGGGTGTAAAGCTTTTAGTAGTACGACGAGCCCCGAAACAACGGGAGTGGCAAAGGATGTCCCTACGCCTAGGATATATCC
>NC_025694.1:9831933-9865078 GCF_000633955.1 Camelina sativa
TTCAGAGGTAGCTGCTAAAATCGTCACACCCGGGGCTGCTATATCAGGCTGCATCATTTATTAATTTTCCAAAAAGAATTAACAGAAATCCTTGGATACGAAAGACAAGAAATTTCAAAACATTTGTTTAGAGAAAGAACCTTGAGAATGGCTGGAGAGATTGGATTAGGCCCTCTAGATGAGAATCCGCAAACTTGAGTTGCAATAGGACGTCCCACAAGCGTTTTACCTGCACTAATTTTTATTGTGGGAGAACTGCAGAGACCCCGAGCCATACGAAAAAAATGATCAGTTTAACATACTACTACTGTGTGACCTGGAAGGATCAATCAGTAAAAATACAAAACAAAGGATAATATATACCTTGTCGAACGGATGTATCGTAGAATCTTAGCTCCGACTTCATGGTCTACGTAGATGTATGGTTCTTTATACACAGCATCACTTTGTTGATCAGTACTGCGCGCCACGATCAACCCCGAGGCTTGGTTGTTGGTTGAAGCCACCAATGCGCTTGTCATTTCCCAATCTTCTTTCACAAAAGTTAGGAAAACTTTTCCCGGTATGGGAGAGGTGTCGTTTTGATAGTCTTGGAGGTAAACTAAACCAGCAGATACTTCCTTACCTGTATGTTGAGCTTGACCCTGAAACTGTTGGAACCCGGTGAAAAGACCTGAAAAAAAAAACACATTTTACGTACTATCATGGTGATGTTATTTCCAAAAGTCATGTCTACATAAAAGGTACGGTCAATGCTAGTTGCAGCGACTGTGAGCAACCACGGAGCTACATTAGACACAGTGGAAGCAGCGGGGCCTGTATTAGAAGCGCCAGCTACAACCGGAATGCCCTTCATCACTGCATGGAAGGATGGAAGCGCTATACTGTCCTCTTCGTATGGGCCAGTAGGAAGGATTCCGCCGATTGAAACCGACAATACATCAACGCCATCGTTTATGGCCTCATCGAATGCCTTGACCATATGCAGAACGGACGAACCAAAAGATTCTCTATCCCAAACAACTTTGTACATAGCTATACGAGCCTTTGGAGCACCGCCTCTCATGACTCCAGGTGCAAGACCACCATATGAGACATTAGGCACGAATGAAGATGCTGCAATTGAAGCGACGGTAGTCCCATGTCCACTAAGACCTCTAGGGGACATATTATATTCTTCCTCGCTGATTCGTTCCCCAGGAAACATCTCATCCCAGCCATCAGTGTAGTACTTTGCTCCTACTAATTTTTTGTTGCAATGCTTTGCTGGGTCAAACTCCTCTCCAGCTACACACTTGCCCTTCCAATGTTTCGGTATCGGTCCAAGCCCTTCATCGTTAAAAGCCGGAGACTCTGGCCAGATTCCAGAGTCAAGAAAACCAATGACAAGATCACTTCCCATGTTGGTCTCATGGAGAATTCCTTTGGGGAAAGTTGGCGAAAGGCCCAAATAATCATAAACTCTAGTGCTCTGCAACTGAACCATTCGATTTGGTGAGACACTGAAAACATCAGGACGATCTGGAAATGACATGAAACAAAACGCATGGAAAAAAAAACCAGAAAATGTGTCAGAAGGTGTGTATAACAAGTCTTCCCAAGACCTCTTTAAACAATTTCAGTGGTTTTCATATACACTCAAAAACAAAACCTGAAAGTTGTTTAGCTTGTGAGTCTGTAAGCCTGGCTGAAAACCCGGAAAATCCATGGTGATAGTTGTAGATGATGGACTTTCGAGCAGCTTCCGGGCTTCATCATCATCATGTACAAAAATCATTAGCTCGAAAATTCATGAGACATCAACATCATCAGGAAAGCGAAATCAAGAACTCTGTTTCTATATCATATAAACCTTTCGAAAACCGACTCCAATATCCTCTGGTGTGATTCAGAGACCAACTCAGGATCATCGTGTTGCCTCGCACCTAAATGAACTATATATATCTACCTCAATCCGAAACAAACAAACAAACAAACGTTTCATCCATCAATCACAATTTGACCAAACATAAGGACGAAACATAAGAGAAAAAAAAAACTAGAGGACCAATTTACACATACCTTTCTCTTCTCATTGCTGCTTTCTTGAGTAAACACGCAAAACCCACAATTGAGAATGAACAAGAATACAACAAAAAGACAAGCTTTGGACCTTCCCTTCACAATTCCCATGTTTCTTTAGGGGAAGAATCGCTTCTTTCTTTGTTGGTTTAACCCTTAAAGTCTACATTTTTCATTCTTTAATAGTCTTCTTGGAAAACTTACAGAACAGCAAAACAGACATGAATAGCTAGCAGCAGGTAGTTTTTGCTCACAAAACCAAAATGTCCAATTTTGACATCATAAGACAGTTTTATCAGTTTTTAGATGTAATTTTGGGGCTGTTTAGCACATCTCTCTTAACAAATCTCATCTCTGTTATTTTCTTTATTAGCATTTCTAATTTCTATTTATGGGATTAGCTTATAATCACATACGATAGATTAGAAAAATCAAATTTATTTTATTTTCTTAAGAGATGATTTAGAAATCAAATTCGAATGAATAGGGACTAGCAGTTACACAATTAGGGCTTACGACTACGAACAATGAACACGATCGCAAATCCTATTCAATCATAGCAATTACACAAATAGGCTTTACTATATATGAAGTATGAACAATGAACAACATCTCAAACCAGGTTAGGTTCGCAATTACTGCAATCAAGATAGAGAGAAGCTTATAGGTTAATGATGATCAACGAGGAAGACAATTAGCATTTGCAGTATCGATCTCTTTCGTCTCTATTAGCTTCTTCATCAACTCGCAGTAAATTTCTTCAATTAGAGAACAATCTCACATCTCTCCTTTTTTTTCTTTCCCCAATCACACTGTAGGAAGAATAAACCCCAAAATATTAAAATCTTAGGGCTTTTAATTTTTCTTTTTCTTTTTTTTTGCAAACAAATATTAGAGCTAATTAACAAAATGAGTAAATTTGAGAAAATGACAGCTGAACAATTGTTATTACTTTTTTCATCACAAAATTTACGACTAATAATATATTAACTCTCTCTCTCTCTCTCTTTAAGCCATTTTTATGCTATTTGAAAAAATAAGTAAAATTTATTTTGATATATATGTAGATGTCGTTTCACAACAATCACCATTTGAAAATTTTCATAGCATGGCCATGGGAGTACAAGGATAAGTTAAAAGTCTTTTAAACCGATTGTGATGTATTCTTTCCTCCCCATTTACAATGGACTCGGTGAAAACATTTGAACTTTTATGAAAACAATTTACAGGAAAAAATCAGGGATGAAACGTGTCCTCAGAGAGATTGGGATTGTGACGTTGTGAACTCCATCACTCCAAGTCAAACTCCCAAAGTAAAACGCAGTGTTCACTCTGTGCGAGCCCGGAGACACGCTCACTGTAAATGCCGTCTTGTTGCTTCCTTTGTTAAACACCAACTTCTCCGGTGAAACCTTTACGCTGAATCCGAATGGAGCCTCCATCACAGGCGTATAAACCGAATCCACAGGTCCAACGTTGGTCACGGTTCTGGTCACTGTGACGTTTCCCTTGAGGTCTGGGATTGTAATGGACGGTACGTTGAGGTCAAGAATCGATGAAGATGAGCTTGGGCATTTTTTAGTGACGTTTCTGGTTAGAGCAGAAACCTTCTTGTCTGTGTAAAGAGCCTGGGAGCATAAGTAATGTATGTAATCATTGATGTCCATGTCGTATACAAGACCGGGATCTGTGGCTTTCTCCGGATTCACAAGACCTCCTCCGTAATCGAATGCATCGGCTGCCTTATAGTTACCTCCATCTACAGCCACACGCTCGCCATGTGGATCGGTTTTCATGCCTAAAAGAACACATAAGGTTTAAGAGTTTTTGTTTAAATGAGAAAAGAGTTTTGAAGAGATATTAATTACTATACCTGTTGTGACAAGAGCTGATTTTATTGCAGCAGGAGACCAATTAGGATGCGAAATCTTGAGGAGTGCTACGATTCCTGCAATCACCGGAGTTGCCATCGATGTTCCTGAGTAAGCGAATTCACTGGTGTCTTCATCTGTTGGTATTCTAGGTGTTAGTAAGCTCACACCAGGGGCTGCTATATCCGGCTGCATTACACAGAAATATTAAGTTGATTAACAAAACCTAGATTTAGTGATCCACAGAATATGAGATGAAGTAAACAGAACCTTAAGAATGGCAGGTGAAAATGCACTAGGCCCTCTCGCTGATGACTTTGCAACTTTACTTGCTACACTTTCGCCAATTATTGTCTTGTATGGGCTTATCTTAATTTTCAGTGAGCTGCAAGAAAACAACAATTTTTTATTCTCATATGTAAGAAGATGAGATACTAATTTGACTGAGCAATGTTCGTGAAGATAGATAACCTCATAGTATGGATGTCGAAAAATAACTCGGATCCAACTTCCAAATCCACGTAGATACAGGGAAAGTTTACGGGACATTCAAGTCTATCATCACTCGGACTTCTCATATCAATTAGACCGATACCACCGTTTTTTTGAACAACGTCCGGCGCCAGCGGACCACTGTTACCCGCCGAGAAGTGCAATAGAATTTTACCCTTTGTAACTTGGTCAAGATTACTATGATCATCAGTACTAATCACTTCAGTGAAGCCAATTTCTGGTCCTGTGTACAGACTCTGACCCTGAAAGACAGGCAATGAAAAGGCAACTTTACTTTCAATCACAAGCGTTGCATTGTCAGAGATTGAGAAGTTTAAAATGTACCAGAATCGTTTTATTGTTATCGAGTGTGATCAATGTGGGGAAAGACCGGTCGAGGGTAGTCGCAGCCACAGTTAAAATCCATGGAGAAACGTTAACAACCGATGAAAAGCGGGATCCTTCGTTACCAGCTGGAGAAACGACAGGAATACCTCTATTCACTGCGTGTAGTGCTGGAATTGCGATGTCGATTTCAGCATCAAGAGATTTCAGGGCCGAGCCACCAAGAGAAACTGACAAAACATCAACACCGTCGTGAATGGCTTCGTCAAAAGCTTTCCAAACATCAGCAACTGAACACATCCCTCCTTCCACACCCCAACATGCTTTATACATAGCTATATGCGCCTTTGGAGCGCCGCCTCTCATGATTGACCCAGATGAGAGACCAGGAAAAGTCATGTTAGAAACGAAAGAACCAGCTACCGTTGAGGATACTTGAGTCCCGTGGCCAATACGATCTCTAGGAGATAGATATTCTGTAGTTCTATTGATTCTTGTTTCGAGATCTGCATTAAGACCATTAATATAGTATTTAGCTCCAATAAGCTTTCTGTTGCAATCTGCAGGACTGAACTGGTCTGCAGATACGCATTTTCCTTTCCAGTGTTTTGGTATTGGCCCATATCCATAATCGTCAAAGGCACCTGATTCTGACCATATCCCTGCTCATATAATGTCAGGATGTCTTAACGCTCTGCTTAGAAAAGTTGAGATCGAAACAAATTGCTAGAGAGATTAATATAATACCAGAGTCGATAACGCCAATAATAGCACCACTTCCCATGTTGGTCTCATGTAGAAGACCTTTAGAAGAAGTTGGAGTTGAAAATTTGCCTAAGTAATCCCATGTCCGTGTCGTTTGCATCACAAGTTTTCGGTTTTCCAGAAGAATAATGACTTCAGGATGATCTAGTAGCAATACAGAGAATGATTTAGTAAAAAAGCATTCTGAGTTTTGGAATATTAAGAACTCATGAACAAGCGAGAAATATGTAATTAAGAACAATACTTTTCAATTTTTCTGCCTCGGCTGGTCTGAGCTTGGCTGCAAAGCCAGAAAATCCATGGTGATAACTGTAGACCATTGACTTCTTGGCTGCTTCTTCGCTGTAACACAGGATTCAAACCAAAAGATTAGTTCAGTTATAACCACCTCAGAAGCTAAGTTATACACCCAAAAATCTTCAATGCAACCACTCTTTTACCTTCCAAGCACCGATTTCAGTATTGCAAAATGTGACTGTTTCACCAACTTAGCATCCTTATGTTTCCTTTCCCCCAAGTAAAATATATAAACCTATTATTATCAGAAAGATAATGTATACATGAGGAATTACAACAAAAAAAAAGTTCCTCATGTATCTAAAACAATTTGACTACATACCGGGAACTCGGGGACAAATGGTGGCACAGGTTTATCTGCAAGATAATCATCGCCCTCTAGAGGAGCAGCCTCTGGAGAGAAGGCGAACATTGATGCCTGAGGAGGATCAGCCTCGTGGGGTGTTGTTCCAGAGCTAAGCTTTCCATTTGTTATAAACACAAACCCAAATGCTATAGCAGCAAAACACAACCTAAAAGAACTATCCATTTTCAAAGTTCTCTTCATTTTCCAACGAAAGTGTTTATTTTCCGGGATTTCCCTTGTGTTTTTATAGATAGATCCCCATTGTTTTAAACTAAACTGTTAAAAAAACTCTGGCTCCATAAATTAACAGAATAACCAATTAACACACATACTGATTGTATCTTGCACTAAATAAACGTCGTACCTACTAACAAGCACAATGAAAATGGGTGTTATTGGCATATGACAGTAAGGCACAAGCTAAATTTAGAGTATAATTATGATAACTACGGGTACAATAGATTCAAAAATCTTAAATTGAAATGTAAATATGACATATGCGTTGGAGTGACAGACAGGAAACATCAGAACACAATTTTCTATTTTGGTGAAATGAAAATTAAATGTTGATAGATAAGAATGGCACCTAGTTAAATTAGGCCACTGGTTATGGTTGGTAGAACTTTATGATTCTATATATATATCAAAAGATATTACAGAGAAGTTTTAACCAAAATAGTAAAACGCATGGTTAAAAATTGATGTTTTGGATTCACAGCTTAAAGGATACTGAACTGCTTATTTTATTGCTCAAGACAAACAAGAACAAAAAACCCTTGTGCATTACTTTACTCGGTAGTATACATTATAAGAGACTTAACCAAGACATTATAAGATCAGTGATCACATTATTCTCATAAACATTTGCTTTCTTACAGCATTAAAGAAGCACAAAACATCAGACACATACGACATAATTCATAAGAATTCACACAGCTTTAGACGTAATGAAAGAGCTACTGCTTTAAAACAAGAAGTAGGAGGAACCGAGAACAGATTGGTGATCTTTACCCAGATGACGACCACGGAGACACTCGAGATCCATAATCTGAGAATGATCCACGTAGAGATTCACCTGAAAACCAAAGACGAAGAGACAGGAATCTTGTGAGGGTAACCAATCAAACAGAAGGTAAAATTTTAAAAAAATAAGTAGAGAGGAGAATCAGCAAATACATTTGGACCATAACGTTTGATGAACCACTCAGCCAACTTCGCATCAGATGCTTCAAACATAGTCTTCTCTATACCCAAACGCCCTATGACTTTAGCAATTATGTCTGCTCGAAGAGAATCTGCGTATTTGCAGACATCATCTGCATCAATCATAATCGTGTCTGCCCCGGCTTCTAAACACCTTTCAGCCTTTCTGATCAAGAGATCTATGTCCTCAACAAACTCTGTGAAAACAAAGTACTTCTCTCAGTAAGCATGTAAATCTAAAAAAACTCTCAGTCTCTCACTGCTCATCCAACGAGTTTCTTACCGGTTGATCGAGGTTCTGGAACAACATAAGATCCAAATGCTCTATTCCTACCAGGAATATCAGACTTGTTGAATTTCACAGCAAACAATGGTTTAGCTCTGAGACCACCACTCTTAATCAGACGTACATATCGCAGAAGAGTTTCTTCAGGAACTTCAAGCAAATTTGCATTCAGCTCAATAGTATCAAACCCCAACTGCTTACACTCCTGCTCCAAACAAAAAAACACAATTAACCTCATAAAAACCTAATTCTTCTCATCTTCCACAAACATCTTTACCTCCACATAGTCTTTGAAAGCTGAAGGACCACCACTCCGAAGCATATGTTCAGCCCAATCCCCAGTACTAACATACACACCGTGTTCATGAGCCGTTTCAATAGCTTGTTTGATGAATGATTTTGGAATTAAACTGTTGGATCCTCCCGAGAACTTTAATCCATCAACAAATTGTCCCATCGATTCAAATATTTCCTAAATCAACACGATTAACCAACCGTAAGAGCCTAATCAAGTCAAAGCCTAAAATCATGACCGGAATAATTAAAACGGTAAGGTACCTGAAGAAGGTTCTGGCTGAGAACGGAGTAACGAGGACCTCGAATCTCCGTTACACCGTAACGGCGAGGCTTCTCCGGCCGATCTTCGTTCTCTTCGAAACTCTTCCATCTGTAGTACGCCGCCATTTTCTCTGTTCTCTTCTTCTTCTTCCTGAGAATTCGAACTCTCGAAGAATCGAACATTACTCGAATTTTCTTTTTTAAAAGACACAAAATAAGCAAGTCGAAGAGTGGAGCTGCTTCTAGAGAAATATGCCACGTCATTACCGCCTCTCCACGTCACTCTTCTTAACGTCGCCACGTCATTAACGAAACAAAGAATGGGAAACGCAAATTTTAAGGAAATTGAAACTTTTGTTATATGACAGCGTTTCAAACCGCAAACGTTTCTCATCTTCTTTGCTTGGCTGCTCTGTCCAAGAATACGAATATTAGAAAGGTTATATAACATGGAAGGGGAAGGATAAAGAATACTATACAAATTAAGCAATTAGCTACAAATAGAAAAAGTGCCCGTTGGTATTTTTCTTTAATTCCACTGAAATACAGTATGATTTTGCTAATGTATAATATTAAGTTTGATTATTGCATTATTTGTCCTTCAAAATGTTGTTAAAGTTAAATGTCTCTGATGAATAAAAGAGAGCTTTGCATGAAGGATCACAGCTAAACTTTTATTCTCTTTAACATGATCTTTAGTAAAAATGCAAAGAGAAGGAGACTTATATCTTTAACTTTATTCCTATTCCATCCAACGAAGAGAGTCTCTCTTAAAGCTTACAATTCTAATTGCCTATAAATATACAAGAACAAGTTATTACTTGAACAAATAGTCATTGCTGCTTTCTTTGTTTGCTTGTAAGAACTTGTTTCACTGGCAATGGCAAGGAATGTAGGGTTCTTCATCTGTATCTTGATCCTAGCCATGGATGTTTCAGCAGGAATTCTCGGCATTGAAGCTGAAATAGCTCAGAACAAGGTACATTACACACACACACATCCACAAGACTGATCAGAGTTGCGGATTTTACTAACTTGTTTGCTTTTGGGGTGTAGGTCAAGCATTTGAAGATGTGGATTTTCGAGTGTAGAGACCCGAGTTACACAGCCTTCAAGTATGGTTTAGCTGCCTGCATCCTTTTGGCGTTAGCCCATGTAACTGCTAACTTGCTTGGTGGGTGTTTATGTGTTGTCTCAAGACAAGACCTTGAGAAGTCCTCTGCGAATAAACAGCTCGCCGTGGCTTCTCTGATATTCTCCTGGTAAGTCAAAAACACCACATAAACAGCACAAATGTGTAAATCTCTTGTGATGAAGGGGACTTGTAGAGAGCTTTGTTCATAGATCCTTTTTTGTGTTTTCTCAGGATTATATTAGCGATTGCGTTCTCGATGTTGATCGTAGGGACAATGGCAAACTCAAGATCAAGAAAGAATTGTGGGATATCGCACCATCGGGTTCTGTCCATAGGAGGGGTCCTCTGTTTCATTCACGGTCTCTTCGCTGTTGCTTATTACATCTCTGCAACTGCTTCAACACGAGAACAGACAAGCGCCATCCATGCTTGAAATTTTTTCTTTCTTTAATTAAATTTAACACAATGTTTTAATTTGACTTAATGATATATATATATACCTGGTTTTCTATACTTTGTCTTTCTCAATGAATCTTCAAGCCGGATTTAGTTTTCTTGTTGACTCTGGGTGCAATGGGAGATAAGGCTGTGGTATGTATCCTTCTAGCCTCAGCTCTTCGAGAAGCAAATTTAGCAACGAATAGATATGTGAAGACTTGGGATGATTTACATCGCCAGAAACAAACAAATGAGTTATTTTGTTGATTTCGATCCAACTATAACCTGGAATTTTCTGAACTCCTTTCTCTTTCATTAAGCTCCGTGCTTTAGTCACTCCACCCCATTCCCGGGCATTAGCATGTGCATTCGAAATCAAAACATAGTAACCAGAATTCCGAGGATCCAAATCCATTAACCTGCTTGAAGCAACTTTAGCAAGGTCGACATTTTTGTTAAGCCGACAGGCTCCAAGTAATGTGCCCCAAACTCCTGCATCTGGAGGAAACGGCATGCTCTCAACAGTTTCATATGCTTCATTTAATCGACCAGCTCGTCCAAACAGATCCACAACGCAAGCGTAATGCTCCTGCTGTGGTTGTATTCCATAATCCTCAGTCATGGATCTGAAGAAGTGGACTCCTTCATCAACATCTCCAACGTGACAACATGAAGATATTATCTCAAGAAATGTGATTTCATCAGGACGAATTCCGCTTTTTGCAACCATTTCACGAAATAAACAGAGGGAATCTTCCAACTTCCCGTGGTTCCCATATGCAGCAATGATGCTATTCCACGAAACAATGTTCTTTTCTTTCATCCTCTCAAAAACATTCATCGCAGATTTTATATTTCCACACTTAGCATACATATCTATCAATGTACTTTCGCTATATATATCAGAAGCAATTGAATGCTTTATCATGAAACCATGAATAGCTTTCCCATAACACTCGGAAGGTAAGTTTGCACAAGCAGAAAGAGCAGCTGAAATACTAACACAATCAAAACTGATTCCTGAAACTCCCATTTGACGGAATATATCAATAGCCGCACTCGGATCATCACTCTGTGAACAACGTGTGATCATGGAATTCCACGACACAATATCCTTCTTAGAGAGTCTCCCAAATATTTCATAAGCAAGATCCATTCTTCCACACTTAGCATACATGTCGATAACAGCGGATTCAATATTGCACCTGTTATTGAAACCTTTCTTGATAATGAAACCATGGAGTTCCCTCCCGATTTTCAATGCAGCCAAACCACTAATTACCGGTAAAATAGACACCAAAGTTATCTCGTTCGGACTCATTCTTACCTTAACTAGCCACCTAAAAATCTCTAAAGCATCAATATACAAACCATTATGCAAATACCCAGAGATCATTGATGTGTTCACTACAACATCAACAGCGTTACACTGACTGAAAATATTTTGTGCCATAGAAACACCTCTACACTTAAAATAGGCATCGATAAGAGCGCTTGTTAAGAAGATATCCAGCGGTATGCAATGTCTCATGATATAACAATGAATTTGCCTACAATACTCAAGGTTTTCAAACCTCGAAACTGATGGAAGCAAACTAGAAAATGTGATAGCATCAGGTAAGACACCTGAAGATATCATCTCACAGAAAAAAACTAAGCTTTCTTCCATTAGTCCACTCTGAACATATCCAGATATCATGCAATTCCAAGTCACCGTATCAGCACGAGACATCATCCGAAACAACTTAGATGCATCATCAAAACGACCACATTTAGAATACAAAGATAGAAGCGAGTTTTTGATAGAACCTTCAAAATCCAATCCAGAAACAACCACCAGACCATGAAGCTGAAGTCCGAGATCAATCAATGACTTAGAGGCACACACCGATAAAACACAATCAAACGTGACAGCATTAGGACTAATCTGATCCATCCTCATTGCACTAAACCCTTTTATAACACTATCCAAAGCTCCCCACTTTGCATACCCATTAAGCATCACATTCCATATAACACAATCTTTCTGAAGAACTCTACCAAACAACTCACCCGCCACATCGATCTTTCCATACTCAAGATAAGCTTTAATCAAAGAACTCGCCACAAACTCATTACAATCCATCCCAAGAGAAGAAACCGTACGGCAAAGAAACTCAATCCCTTTAAAATTCTTCAAAGCAACACAAGCCTTAACAAGACAAGGAAACGTAGATACATCAGGACTAACTCCACAACACAACATCTTGAAGTAAAACGACAAAGCCTGATTCAATAAACCATTTCGAACAAACCTGCTGATAATCGAATTCCATGGTCTGATGCTACTACGCCTTAAATCAAGTCTGTAAAACATTTTACTACAATCTGAAAAGCTACCACACATTGCGTACATCCCTAAGATCCTCTCATTGATATAGCTATCACCGGAGACTCTGTTTACGATTAGAAAGGCGTGAACTTGCTTACCTTGCCGAAGCAGAGTTGGGTTAGAGCAAGCTTGTAAGAGTAATGTAAGTCGACGAGGGAGAGATTCTCCGAGAAATTGAGACGAATTTTTCATTGGAATGGATTTGTACGGACCCATTGCTGGCGCAAAGCGCTTAGCGACTGTGGAGATACTCATAGCCTTTTTTTAAAAGATAGAGGCAAAGAAAAATTAGAAGAAAACATTTAAAGACTAATTGAATTCGCCATCGAGGACTCACTGAATCAGCGAGTTGCCGACGACGACGATCGGTGAAGTAGCCGGGGAAAGGGCGCCGGGAATTAGGGCAGACGAAGGACTATAAAGTATAAACACACGTGCAAATAAATCGATGCCACATCGAATCAAGCTTGGTTTAAATATCGAACCGGATGTTTCCGGTTAGCATAATTTCTTTTCGATTCGGTTTATAATCGTTATTTTACGAATATAATCATGTAATATTATTGTAAATGTTTAATCGAATTAAAGCTCGATTAGGTTTTGGACCTTGTACATCATGTGGAGATATCCAATAATGTAGTTTTAATCAATCTGTATAATTTGTACTTTTATGAGAATCGACCTCAAATAAAGTGTAGAAGAAATAAACCAAAGAGCTTCCATGAATCGATTTCATTTAGTTTGAACTTTAGTAAAAAAAATGTATAGCTTAAAGCCTAAAATACATGGAATAGTTTCTTGTAAAGACAAAAGTATGAATAGATAGATAATCTACTCAAAGGAAGATTTGGTTTCTTTTGAATGAACATGTATATGATACACTAAATTGAAGAAGTATAATTTTGACTGCGATCCTTTTCACAAAAATAATGAATACCAATAATTTTTTGAATTGAAAACTATGTAGTGAAATCAAAACTAGAAATGTTACTTGACTCTTCAGTTTCAATGAAAAATGATGATCCATTTTAATTACACCTTAAAATATGGTGTTGTCATTTTTTACCACTAGTTTAAAAATCATACGTGAATATTATAGATGAAATTGATGGAAAATGATTTAAGAAATGTAATGAATTTAAGTGTGATATGATTTGGTAAATCACCATGCAAGCAAAGTTAATGCATATTCAAGAAATTACCATTCTTTCTGGTAAAAAACGTGAAACATAAATTGAGATTCACGAATTTGATTTGAGTCTAAAGTACTCAGGAGCAAAAACCATGCGATGATAATTTACAAGAAAAATACATCATTAAAATGCTTAATTAACCAAGCTTGGCAAGAACTTCGTTCAAAGCAGAGACAGTCTCAGCATAGTACTTCTCAGCCTGCGGGGAACTCTTTTTCTTCGCCGCATAATCCAGCTGCCGGAGCATCAACCATAAACAAACTTTTGATCAGACAAATAAGAAACATTTACAGAATCATTGATAATCGAAGTTAGATGGAGGAAACTTACATTGTCGATGGTATCAAAGAGCTTCTTAGTGAGTTCCTTGAGGGGCTTCTTCTCATCCTTGGGTTTGGAGGAGATGATTGTGTTAAGATCATAACGAAGATAAGAAGCCTTGGAACGGAGATCGTTCTGAACATATGGCCAAGCTTTCTTTTCGATCAATGACTTCACATTTATGATATCCTGAGCTGATTCTTTGGCTCTAGCTGCAGCTTCTGTTGGTGGCAATGGCTGTAAATAAAATCTGTTTTTCAACGCCAATGAAAAGTCTCTTGCTTGGTCGGAGTTATCTGTCCCAGCTGCTCAACAAAAACAATACACAATGTTGTCACTTGTCACCCTATAAAATAAAACAATCTTAATTAGTGCTATCTGTCTAATGACTCTATGTCATACTTATTATATTCCAGTTAATCTAAGCTATAAGTACCAAACCAATCTCAAATCCAGATTAAACATTCTTCTTCTTGAACACATGCTTGATTATTATGAACTCTTATCAGTTCTTATACAAAAAAACGATTAAGCAGCCACATTGTAACCTTACAACAATGTATCTAGATAGCTTAACCTAAATTACGTTTCTTAATCTCATAATAAAAATGTTAATGGTAATCTTTTTGAAAGATTAATAAGTTAACTTACGAAGACCACCGGAAAGAGGTGGAGGAGGACCAACTTTGATCGGATTAGCATCAGCGAGGACAGCCTGAACAAACGATCCACCAGCTAAACCAGCAGCCACGATTCCAATCACAGACCGTCGAGAAGTCTCCTCACTCTGCTGAGCTCTCACTACAAGTCTAGACCTTTGAGCCACAGACACTCTTCCGGTGAGGTTCATTAGACGGCTCGATCCGTTGATCGTTAAGCTTCCTTCAAGAACAGCCGGAGATGCGCCACGTAATCCACCCATCGAAGCCATTATTTTTTTTATTATCTATTTTCTCAAGACGAAGAAAACTGAAGCGATGATGATTGGTTTAGGCTTATATGGTTGGTTAGCTTCAGTCTCCGACACAGAAGCGCCTTATCTGCACTTTAGATAACTTGGATATGGTTTTAACCACTCATGTAAAGCCACGTGTTCGTTTTGGTTCTTTAGTCCGGCATAAATTCACGTGGCAAGAATGACATTTAACTATATTGGGCCGAATACTTTACTTTATAGGCCCAAAGTTAGCCCATACTTTTAATATATTCTTTTCCTTTTTATTGACAAAAACAACGAAAGGAAAGAAATGAGATGTAACGTTATAATAATTCCAAAAGTCCGCCACGTCTAATTTGAAATTAGTTCGAATTTCAAAACTAGACAGTACAGGCTCCTTCAGTCTCTCTCTCTCTCTCACACACAAAATCCCCAAATTAGGAAAAAGCAAGAACCCTAGGTTCTCTTCTTCGATTGAGAAGTTCGCGGTGAGAATCAATCGGAGACTGCTTCTAGAGGATACTGCGTCAGTAACTCGAATTTTGGGAGAAGACTCCGATTTGGAATTTGTATGCGATTAAAAGAGAGAAAGGAGACGAGATCCGTAAGAAATTTTTGATTCTCGAAGATGGCTTCTCGCAACCAGAATCGTCCTCCTCGTAGTCCTAACTCTGTAAGCCTCTTTTTCCTCCGTTCTTTGCTACTTAGTTTCGTTGTCATTTTTGTGTGTTCTGGGTTGGTGAAAAAGAAGAAAATAAACCCTATAAATTGAATTGATTGGTTGTTTTAGTTACCAATTTCGCATTTAGGGTTTGGTTCAGTTGCTTACAGATGAAAATGTTAAGGTCTTATTCTCATCGGCTTTGACATTTCTTATTCTTATCGAGAAATTTAGGGTAATTCTGGGTTTTGGGATTCTATTTTTTTCTTGTAGCTGGATATGGTCTCGTTACAAAATTGATGAAATATCTGTGACTTTACTTGATTTGTATATGAATTACGTTTGATGATTTGATTCCATTTCAGAAAAAGGAGGGTTTGGGTAGCATTTCATTTGACAAGCGAAGGAAAGTGGAAACGCAAGGGACTGGGAGAAGACAAGCGTTCTCTGCTGTGAACAAACAAGATATCACGACGACCAGTGATGTGGGTAGTATAGAAGAGTGTGGGAAAGTTGATTTTACTAAAGATGAAGTATTGGCATTGCTTAGTGAGAGAGCAAAAGCTGGGAAGTTTGATACTAAGGTTTATTAACTGAGTTAAAACTTGCTCTATGCTCTTAAACAATTGTAGATGTTTTCTTCTGTGGTTTTACTTAGAAGTTCTTTTTTTTTTCTGTCCCTACAGGCTAAGATTGAGCAGATGACCGATATTATCAAGAGACTGAAGGTGTGTGTTAGATGGTTCCAACAAGTTGATGAAACCCATGTCCAAGAGAAGGAAAATTTCAAGGTTTCTCTCGAATCTGCGGAACAAAAATACAACCACAAAGGTAATTTTTCTTTCTTGTGATTCCTTTACATGAAACAAGTTGTTCACGGATTTGGTTCTAGTCCCTGACCTTAAAACTTTTATAGAGTTGGAGGCTAAGACAAAAGAGGAAGAGCTACAAGCCACTATATCGAATTTGGAAGAGAATGTAGTGTCACTACATGATATGCTTGCAAAGGAGGAGTCTAGTAAACAGGCAAGGCATCTTTTTCCTCCCTGCGAATGATGTCTCTTAATTCAAATCTTTAATTGAGTTTGATTTCTTGCTTTTTGGACACTAGGATGCCATTGAATGTCATAGAAGAGAAAAAGAATGTAGAGTTGCAGCTGAGAAAGTACAGGATTCTCTCGGAGAAGAACTTGATAAAGTTAAAGAAGAGAAAATGACTGCCAATCAGAAGGTATATATCATGTCTTCTGTTATCTTCTTTAGGTGTTTCGTTTCTATTTCCCGTGTTAGTTCTACAGGATCTGTTAGGTACTAAGGAAATTTGATTGTTTTATATTTATAGGTGACATCACTTGAGGATATGTACAAAAGGCTGCAAGAGTATAACACAAGTTTGCAACAATATAACACCAAACTCCAGACTGATCTTGAAATAGTTCGAGCTGCACTCACACGTGCTGAAAAAGAGAAGGCAAGCATCGTGGAGAATCTTAGTACACTAAGGGGTCACAGCAAGTCTCTGCAGGATCAATTAGCTACAAGCAGAGTAAGTTTCATTTCTCTACCACTGGTCTTATAGTCTCATGCCTACGTCATTGGTCTCATTTCTCCTTAATTTGTTCCTATTCCTTTTTTGCATTCAAGGTTTTGCAAGATGACGCTATAAAACAGAAGGATTCATTGCTTTCGGAAGTTACTAATCTTCGGAATGAGCTCCAACAAGTAAGGGATGATCGTGATCGCCAAGTTGAACAGTCACGGAATCTAACTGAGGAGATCGGGAAGTACCAGGAGAATGTTGGGAAATCATCGCAAGAGCTAGAAAGCTTGATAGCAAAATCAGGATCTTTAGAGGTTGGTACTTTATTTAGAAGTATTGGATGTCAGTTCAATGTTGCATTTTCTGAATTCCTGCCTCATATTTGGTTAGCTGACATAGCAAGTTTTACACTGCAGGAAACATGTTCGTTGCAAACGGAGCGAATAAGTATGTTAGAGCAGCAATTAGCAATTGCCAATGAAAAGCAAAAGGTACCGGGACGATCAAGTTTACTTTGGAAGCTAAAGAAGTGCATTACCATCAGATGCTCTTGATTTCAAATAGCTTCGTTGATAGATATTTGTAACCGTAAATACAGATTGCAGATGCATCAGTATCTCTTACAAGGACAGAGTTTGAGGGGCAGAAGCATCTACTATGTGAATTACAAAACCGCCTTGCAGACATGGAGCATCAACTCTGTGAGGGAGAGTTATTGCGGAAGAAGCTTCATAACACTATTCTTGTAAGAAAATAATGTTTTTTGGTAAGATTATATATGTGGCTGTCTTGATATGAGCTAAGAGAAGTTCTAAATTCAGGAACTAAAAGGAAATATACGGGTCTTCTGCCGAGTGCGTCCCTTGTTACCAGATGATGGAGGACGACATGAAGCAACTGTGATAGCCTATCCTACTTCAACAGAAGCTCAAGGAAGAAGTGTTGATTTGGTCCAGAGTGGTATGACTATTGCCTGACTTGAACTAGTTTTAGCTATGGATGACTAATCCCGCATTAAATCCTTTTTTCCTGACTCGTGTTATCCACCCATTGTCATCAGGAAACAAACATCCTTTCACATTTGACAAAGTTTTTAATCACGACGCTTCCCAGGAGGAAGTATTCTTTGAAATATCTCAACTTGTACAGAGTGCATTGGATGGCTATAAGGTATGTTCTCTTCATTAATTTATGCATTATGGATATTCCTGCTGTTTGCACAAAAAAAAAAAAAAAAAAGGATGTTCCTGCTATGAAAATAATTTTCTAGCTAAAGGAACTCGTTTGAAGTAATGGTACTATCGCAGAGAGCCTTTGTAGATGTAACTCCTTTTTACAGTGTCAAATTTGAAGACAGGTTCTATTACTGATGCCTCTATCTTAAATACTTTGTGGATACAGGTTTGTATCTTTGCCTATGGTCAGACAGGTTCTGGAAAGACCTACACCATGATGGGCAGGCCTGAGAGGCCAGAACAGAAAGGACTGATCCCTCGATCACTTGAACAGATATTCCAAGCCAGTCAAGCACTCGGCGCACAAGGCTGGAAGTACAAAATGCAGGTTTACATTCCAGCCCATATTGCTGACTGATTTAATTGGCATTACCTTTTCCCTAACTTAATTTTGGATTTCAAACTTTTCTTTAAAATATAGGTATCGATGTTGGAGATATATAATGAGACCATCAGAGATTTGCTCTCTTCAAATCGAACAACTTCTATGGAGTTGGTGCGAGCAGATAGTGGCACCTCAGGAAAGCAATATACAATCACCCATGACGTAAATGGACACACCCATGTCAGCGACTTGACCATATTTGATGTATCCAGCATTGGAAAGATATCCTCACTCTTACAGCAGGCTGCTCAGAGCAGGTATTGCCTTTGAACTTTATAATGATTTCTACCCTGTTTCGCTAGCCACGGATTATGAGAATATAGTAACATTTTTGTTCTTGTATGCATAAATGGTAATTGAAACTGGATTTTCTTGAATGCATAACATAACAAATAAATAACTCTCTGTCAGTTACCAAACATGTGAATTCTCTTATTGCAGGTCAGTAGGTAAGACTCAAATGAATGAGCAATCATCTAGAAGTCACTTTGTGTTTACTATGCGGATTTCAGGTGTTAATGAGGTAATAATGTCTTTGCCATCTGGAGTTGGTTCTTGCATTATAGACTTTCTTTCCTACTTTGAAATCCTTTATTTATCAACACATCTCTCCTCTTTCAGAGCACTGAACAGCAGGTACAAGGTGTTCTCAACCTAATCGATCTTGCTGGAAGCGAGAGGCTGTCAAAGAGTGGGGCAACTGGAGATCGATTAAAGGAGACACAGGTTTTTTGCTACTTCAAACACAACTTTTCCAAGCTATTAGCTTCAACATATCCTTACTGATCTTTGTTCTGCACTGCCACAGGCTATAAACAAAAGTTTATCAGCTTTGAGTGATGTTATCTTCGCACTGGCTAAGAAAGAAGATCATGTACCTTTCAGAAACTCGAAGCTAACCTATCTGCTCCAGGTTTGTTTTCGTCGTTTATAATAGTGTGTCTGCAGGAAGTTTTAAAATGCTGTTGTAGATTAAGTAACAATGGTCTATCTTTGAACAGCCTTGCTTAGGGGGGGATTCAAAAACCTTGATGTTCGTAAACATTTCCCCTGACCCATCTTCTGCTGGAGAGTCTCTTTGTTCTCTTCGGTTTGCTGCAAGGGTGAACGCATGTGAAATTGGTATACCTAGGAGACAAACTTCACAGAAGCTCCTTGACTCTCGCTTAAGCTATGGCTAAAAATGTTCAAAAAGTTCTGCCAATTAGTAATTCACCGCTCTTCTCTTGTGGTGTTTTGACACATCTATCTCTTGTAACCTCTCAACCCCATTACTAACATTTTAGTTCGTGATCTTTATGATTGTGGAGCAGCTTGCTGTCTTAGCAACGTCGCTTTCTCCATGTTGTATGAGAAACATGATCATCTGCTATTGTTTAATGCATTGCTTTCAGAAATCTGAGTTACTCTTGTTCATTTTCTTACAAAACATTAGACTTATCACATAACATTAGCAGCTACTTAACTGCGACACATAAACTGTTGTTTCCAGTGAAGGTCTTAGCTATAGTTACATCCCCAAAGTTATTAACTTTTACTAAAACATATAAACATTACAATGCCATTTTGCTCCCATTTACCTCTTACATAGAAGTGTCAATTCAGAGCCTCTATTGTGAAAACAAGAAAAAGAAGACGAAAAAAAGAAACTGGTGATCTTGTTTAGATAGATCTCTGTTGTTTGTTGATGACCCACATGTCTTAACATGGCAGCTTGAAACCCATGTCCTTGCCTGCCACATAATCAGTCCAAACATCAAGAGCTCCAAAACTTGTCATAAGGACTGTGCTCAGAGACATCACTGTCCCAACCGAGAACACTATAATGGAAGCTCTTCCAAACTGAGCCACAGCTTTCTGAACCAAAACAAGTCCCAGTAGCGAAGCAAAGAAGCAAATCAAGGAAAAGACGTAAGCTGTGTCTGTGTTTTGCATTCCTAACAATAAGTATTGAACTGCAGACATTGTTGCTGAGAAGAACACCATGAAAGAAGTAGTTGCTGCTGTTATCTGTATCATTCATCATATACTCGATTAAAACACTTACGAAGAATCAGAAAGATGGTGAGACAATATGCTTTTTTCATTTTATATACATACCTGTGGTGGTATCCCAGCTTGAAGAAGAAGAGGGCTTATAAGCATTCCACCTCCAATACCAAATATACCTCCCAATAAACCGGCTAAAAATGACATTACCGGGAACATTAACCGCGTGGACTGGTCCAGTCTTGTATCTTCTAGATTTTTCTGCTCATGTAATATAATAATGTTTAGTATCTGATATGTTTTTGTTAGAATTCAATCTTGTTTGTAGCTAAGTGTTGTATTCACCTGATTACTTGGGGAACTTTCTTGGCGACTTTCTGTTCTCGAGAGAGCCAGCTTTGTGAAAATCAAAGCAAGAGGTATCTGAAGTGAAAGCAGAATCCAATACTCCACACCACAAGGCTTTATCGTTATGATTCCCTGCGCACAAACATATACAGAATCAGTTGATTATTCTCGCAATAGCAAAATCAATAAAGCCTATTAATATATCATCAGTACCTTGCCATCTTTATTCCCACGGAGAAGATAAATAACAAAGAAAGACGCCCAAACAATAACCAAGACACCAAGTTTTGTCCATGGAAGCTTTGATTTGTTTTTATTAACTTGAGCTTCAAGTAAAGGTGCTTTAAGGTTCTTAGTATCCTCCTCTATTTCGCCTCGTCCTTTCTCGGGCCTCTCATGTCCTTTTCCTCTCGCAATCTCAGACTCAATTTTCCAAAACTTGACTCCATTTCTACAAGTCTTCAAGCTAGACCAAGCCAGAAACACCGCAAAAAGAACAGTGATGAGCCACTCAGGCAGAACTCTGTTGCAGATAACACCAATACTCACTCCTAGAAGCATACAAGGCTCAAGAAGCAAGGCTAAGTCATAATCAAGCAAGGCTTTTCCACCAAAGAGATTGCTGATTACATTTGCAATGGATCCACCGGTTACCATAAAAGCAGAGAAGCTTGAAGCTGTTTTCAAGTCTAGCCCTGCAACTATAGTCATGATTGGAATGAATAAACCTCCACCGCCTATTCCACCTGCGCTAGAGATTAAGGAAGCAAAGAAACATAACACTCCAGCCACAATGATCGCTGAAGATAGCTTGAGTTCTGCAGCACTTGATTCTTTTAAAGATGTTCTCCATTGTTGGACCTTGTATAGCAGCTTTTGATGATATATTGTTGGTGGATTCTCCTGATTGATCTCTTCTTGTTGATTCGCATTGATAGCCAAAGCACAGAAAAGAAGAAGTAAAAGGACAAAAAGGGTCTTCATTGTTTTGGCCTGAAAGAGTGGAGCTGTTTCTTTGTTTGCTTGTAATCTAAATAACCTTTGTTGAGTTCTTTATATTGAAGGTTTCAAAGAGTGGTATGCACATTACATTTGCAAGTTGCTTTCGGATGAGTAGGCTGCAAGTAATCTCATTGACCTATGTACTAGACAATGATATTTTAAGATAAATTCATTGATTTACCTATGATTTGTGGCAACATACAGACAAAGAACAGTTCTAAGAAGAAGGTGAAGAAACAGTTATTGTCTGAAACCGTGGAATGTGTCGTCTTAGATAAGGAGATAAAAACAGTTATTTAATGGTTTTGATTTTGACATGGTGAATGATTGTGTAATGTGTTTGATCCTTATGACAAGTCTCTCTTTGCAATTTTTTTATGCATTAAAAGACAGCTTTCAATCTGTTTTTAAGAAGGGGACAAGTAAAGGAGCGTCTCCTCTGAACTTCATGGAACATGAAAGATCCAGGTTAATTAGTCAAATATTAATACATAAAAAAAAAAAAAATCAAAGATATATGGTCCATATAAATTTTAGATCAAACTAAGTCAATGACAAGAAAATTATATTTTTAGTGACGAACATGGGTTTAAAGATGACATTTTGTAAAAGAAATAACATTGCTTTCAAGTTTAATATCTCCCTGCATTAATAAAAGTAGGAGTTTTCCATTGCCTAGGATAGGGCAATCGAATCCTGAATCAGCAAGCTTACTAGCTTAGCATGACAAAACCGGTCAAGGTAAACCAGAAGAATATAAGTTCTCCAACTGGAGCGGCGCTAATGATGCCAGCAGGATCAGTTCCGCAACTGATTTGTGTATTGATTGGTGTGTTACTATAAGTCCCAGTGCCCCACCAATGGTGAGTATGATCTCACGCAGTCCAATCTCTATGCATTTTGCTAGCTGTAATGAGCAGAACACAAAACTCAGGAATTAAAGTACGTACTATCCAGGAGCACAAACTCTGTGTATGTATACATACCATAGGGTTCATTCAAGTGTTACCTAAGGACAATTTTTGGGTTCACCCTCTTATTCACCCCCTCTTAGTTAAAAAAACAAATTATTGATTAAAGAAATAAATTCTGTATATCAATTAATTTTAAAATTATTAATTCTAAACATTATATTATAGTTTTAAATTATAGCATCTAAACCCAAATCATTCTTTTTATAAACCCAAATTAAAATATAATTTTTTTAATTGTAAAATCTAAACCTTACCCACTATTTTATAAACTCAAATCGACATCTAATTTTGCTTAATTTTAAAATCTAAACTCTAACCACTCTTTTGTAAACCCAAACCGACGTATAATTTCATTTTATTGTAAAATTTAAACCCTAAACTTTAATCACTCATTTGTAAACCCAAACCGACATATAATTTCTTTAATTGTAAAATCTAAACCCTAAACGTTAACCACTCTTTTACAAACCCTAAACGCTAACCACTCTTTTGTAAACCCAAACCGACATATAATTTTGTTTAATTGTAAAAACTAAACCCTAACCACATTTTTGTAAACCCAAACCGACATATGATTTAGTTTAATTGTAAAATTAAACTCTAATCATTATTTTATAAACCAAAACCAACATACTTTCCTTAATAGAAATCTACAGAATTGGTTTTTTTAACTTGTTTTGTCTTCTTATTTTAATTTTGATTTATTTTATAAATATTGTATTTTGATTGGTTAATTAAGAGGGGGTGAATAAGCGTGGTTCACCCTAGGGGTGAACCCAAAAATTTTTCTATATTTAATATTTTTTTGAAATCTATATATACATTTTTAAGTACATTTTGGGTTCTACCCTTTTAATTTTTTATTTACAAAATTGATCCCCCCATATTTGCAAAAAAATCAAACTTTAAAATATGGAAAATCAAATTCGATTACACTAATGATTTACCTAAAATATCGAAAAATCAATTATTTCCTAAATTATCTCTACACATTTGATTTATGATTTTCTAAAACAATTTTTATTTTTATAAAATCTTTACATTTAACATTATATACCTAAAGCATCTCTACAACATTTTTTTAATTTCCTTTTACAAAACCGATTTAAAAAGTACATCAATTGTTGATTTTTAAAATATTATAGATTAATAATAACTAACCAATTTTATCTTCTACACTAACAATAATTTTCTCTAGAGATTTCAATTGATTTTAAAATAGAAAAATAGTTGATCAAAAACTTATATTTGGTATGTTAAAATCGTTGTTATATCAATAAAAAGAAACAGTATTATCTTTTACAAAATCGACTGAGTATCAACGATTTTATTTAGTTTTTTTTGGTTAAAATTTTAAATTGCTGGAGTAAATAAAGAGAAGTAAGTGTCAGATACTTTCACGATGGTATGTTCTCTCTTCCTCTCCTTTTTTTTTTTTGTATAATTGTAAATACATATAAATAAAGTTTGATTATTGTGATATTGCTACTAAATTTCGTGGAATAGATGCAGATATTAGTTTCAAATGAAAGATGGTGATGATTACTTCACAAAGGTACTATTCTTTTAACAACTTTTTTTCTAAATTAAAAAGTTGAAAACCTAACATTAATTGAAATTTAATTTTGCAGATGAATAATAATAATGAAATAAAAATGTGTACACGTTTTTTGTCGAGAAAGCAATGTCGGTGAAGTTTTATGTAATGTCTCCAAAATGTGTTTATGCTTATTGGAAGCTAGATTTCGCCATCGAGTAGCAACATCACCACTATCACAATAATGATAATAATCTTCATGTATATTTTGTCATTTTTGCTAAGTACTCTTTAATTATTTTTATCTATGTTACCAATTCCAGTATTTGATTTCACGATGTCATATGTTTTTATGTATTTCATAATGCCATATATTCTCATGTATTGTTATTTAACATCCAAAAGTAATATTGGTTTTGCTATAACTTTTAATCATACTTCTTAATTCAAATTAATAATCCAAATTAATATTGTAAAATAAAATAGCATTTGTATTTCCTTAAAAATTGATGTGTAATTAAATCATTGTACCTTATTATTTAAAAACTAAAAGAAATTGATACTTATTACTTAAGTTTTATCATAAACATATTTTTACATCTATTAGGTATTTATATGTGGGTTTACATAAATTTACAAAATAAAGTCAAAATATAGTTATACAATCTTAAAATTAACAATCAAAATACAGTTATACAATCTTAAACACTAAATAAACAAACAAAATTGATAAATATAACTTAAAATTTAAAATTTTATGTTAAAAAATTGTCAGGAGTTTACGGCCGGTTAAAATTTAGTCTCATTGCAGCTGTAGGCTTGAAGAAAGCTCTCATGCTCCTCCGACAGTAATGACCTCCAAGGTGGTGCAGTCTCCATGGTTTCCACAAGCAGAGACCTCCGAGGTGGTGCAATCTTTAGGAGCTCAGGAAGTAGCGACCTCCAAACCTGTTTCAAGATTCAAGTCAGAGGAAGAGAAAAGGTAGTTAGTCTCTCTCTGTTTTTTTTTTTTTTCTTTTTCTGATCCTCAAATAATATTCAAAACTAGGAACTTCTTTTTTTCTTCTGATCAAGCAAGCAATATAAATTTAATTTGATGTTGGCTTTTGTTTTTATCCAGGGCTGGGCTGGTTTTGAGTTTGGCTGCAAAGCCAGAAAATCCATGGTGATAACTGCAGTAGAACATTGACCTATTGGCTGCTTCTTCGCTGTAACACAAGATTCAAACCAAAAGAGTAGTTCAGTTATAACCACCTCAGAGGCCAAGTTATACACCCAAAAATTTTCAACGCAACCAGTCTTTTACCTTCCAAGAACCGATTTCAAGGTTTCAAGATGTGACTGAGTCACCAACTTAGGATCATCGTGTTTCCTTTCCCCCAAGTAAAATATATAAACCCTATTGTTATTATCAGAAAAATAATGCATACATGAGAATGAGAAATTACAACAACAAAGTTCCTTACATATCTAAAACAGTTAAGACTACATACCGGGAACTCGGGGCAAATGGCGGCACAGGCTCATAATCTATAAGAAATTCATCCCCCATATCAGACATAGCTGGCGGAGCAGCCTCTGGAGAGAAAGCCAAATTTGATGCCTGAGGAGGATCTGCCTCGTGGGGGTGTTGTTCCAGAAAGTGCCATAGCAGCAATAAGAGAACTATCCATTTTCAGACATCTTTTCATTTATCAACGAAAGTGAAGATCCCCCTTGTGTTTATAGATAAACCCCCATAGTTTTAAACAAACTTTGGCTCCATAAATTAACACACACACTGATTGTATCTTGCAGTAAATAAACGTTGTAACTACTAACGAACAAGCACAATGAAAATGGGTGTATTGGCATGTGGCAGTTAGGCACAAGCTATATTTAGAATATAATTATGATAACTACCGTTACAACAGATACAAAAATTGAAATGTGATCACACGACATATGTGTTGGGGTGGCAGAGACCGAGCGAGAACATCAGAACACAATTTTCTATTTTGGTGAAATGAAACTTAAATGTTGATGGATAAGGATGGCACCTAGTAAAATTAGGCCACTGATTATGGTTGGCACCTAGCAGATGACTTCTCTTTAGCGAATAAGATCGTTGAAGGTGGTTTCGGGGTTGTCTACAAGGTAATCTCATCTTAATATACTCTGCATTGCTCTAATTCTTAACTCCAAATTAACTTCATACTAATTCTGTAATCAAATCCCATCAGGGTCGTCTTGGAGATGGGCAAGAGATAGCCGTGAAAAGGTTATCGATACATTCAGGACAAGGCAATGCAGAGTTTAAAACAAAAGTACTCTTAATGACCAAGCTGCAACACAAGAACCTTGTTAAACTCTTTGGTTTCTCCATCAAAGAATCTGAAATACTACTTGTCTATGAGTTTATCCCAAATACAAGTCTTGATCGGTTCTTGTTCGGTAAATATATACTCTCTCTTATTCGATATTTTCCTGCTTTCGAAAACTAGCGTTTCTCTGTTTCAGTTTCTTTCCCCCTATCTAATGAATGTAGATCCTATCAAGCAGAAAGCAACTAGACTGGGAGAAATCATCATAGGAATCTCCCAGGGATTGCTTTACCCTACACGAGTTTCCAATCATCCACCGTGATCTCAAATCCTCCAATGTGCTCTTAGATGAACAAATGCAACCAAAGATCTCAGATTTTGGAATGGCAAGACAATTCGATTTTGATATAACTCAAGCAATAACAAGACGAGTTGCTGGAACTTAGTAAAGTCTTAGCTTGCTACTCAAACACAAAAGAAACGGAACACACAGAATCAATCTCAATCTCTCTCATCTTTCTTGTTTCTGTAGTGGATATATGGCTCCAGAGTATGCAATGCATGCAATGGAAGATTCTCAGTGAAAACAGATGTATACAGCTTTGGAGTTCTTGTTCTTGAGATCATTACAGGTAAAAGGAACAGTGGATTAGGGCTTGGTGAAGGAACAGATCTCCCAACTTTTGTAAGTAACAACAACAAAGAACACACAAAACTCACAAAATTCCAAAGAGTAATGTTTTGCCTCTTTGTTGTTGCAGGCTTGGCAAAATTGGATTCAAGGAACATCAATGGATCTAATAGACTCTGTTCTTCTGAAATCTTACTCTAAACACACAATTAATGCAATGCCTAGAGATTGCTCTGTCATGTGTTCAAGAGAATCCTACCAAAAGACAAACAACGGATTCAGTTGTTTCAATGCTTAGATCTGATTCGGAGTCTCTCCAGCTCTCAAAGCCTTCACAGCCTGGTTTCTTCAGAAGATCACCGTCGTTTTCGATTTCTTTAAACGATGTTTCTCTCACAGATATGTCTGCCCGTTAAGAAGAGACAATTCAATATCAAAACCCTAAATTGACATTTGTTTATATAGAAATATTCTGCTAAAGTTTTGAACTTTATCAGTTGGGGCAAAAAATAAAGTTTAGGGCTTTTAAATACACGAACCTCGTTCCTTAGATTTTTCTTCTTCTTCTTCTTCTTCTTCTTCTTCTTCGTTTCTGTGACTATGGCAGCTACTCTTTGGAGATTATACTCTAAATCTGTACGTGGTTCTCTTCAAGGAATCTTTTTGAACAGACCCTTTATCCGGAAACAGCTTCTTCTTCCTTCGAGTTGTCAAAGTTTATCTTTTTCCTCAGATCATCAGTTGGGTTCTGCGTCTGCTGAGGTTTCTTCAAATGCAGGTGAGTTTAGTTTCCGGATTTCTAGCTTATATTCGAGTTCCGGCGCCACTCAGTTCGATAAACTTATTAGGGACACCAAATGTTTGTGGAAATGCGTCTGAGAACATGTGTTTTTTTATCTGTATTAGTTGAAAGTCTTCTCTGTTCGCTCTATGGACTATAGAAATAACCCAGAAGATGTATGAGTATACTGCTGCTTCATATGTTAAAAAGTTTTGAAGATATACAGAACCATGATGAGACAAGCTATAGCTAAAACTTATAAGCATAAAGATACATAAGTAAGACCTTCCATGATTTTTGATGAAGTTTGTAGCTTTTATTAAGATTGAATGTGTATAAAAATGATGCATCTTACTCTCTAAGATGCTATAATGTTGGAAGTTTTAGGATACTTGTATCTAGATGTTGAAACTGAATGTAAGTCTTGGGATTGATTGTTATCAATGATCAGCGACCAATGATGGTATCATAAGTGAAGGGTTCCTAAGATGGAGAAATGGAGGAGGGACATGTCACAGCTCGGCTGTAATTGATTCCTCGGCTTTGGTTGAGGTTGGTGCTGTAGTTCATGAAAAAGCGGTCTTAGGTGCAGAGGTTCATGTAGGATCTGGTACTGTGGTTGGACCATCAGTTAAAATCGGCCCTTCCACAAGAATCGGGTAACATTTCTTTTACATGTTTCGAATAGACCGTTGTTGTATTCAGCATCTTTGAAAGATTCTGTTTGCTGAGTTTCTTTTGTTCTATCCAGATATAATGTTTCAGTTAGCAACTGTAGTATTGGTGATTCATGTGTGATCCACAATGGAGTCTGCATAGGTCAAGATGGTATGAACCAAACTCACATAGATTATCTGAGGTCATAGGATTGAAGAGGTTTTGATTTGAGATTAGGTGTTTTAATTGCTCATTTTTTCTTTCTTTCAGGATTTGGTTTTTATGTTGATGAACATGGAAACATGCTGAAGAAGCCTCAAGTAATAATCCCCAATAGCATTTCCTGAATCTGAATCAATCAAGAATTTGCGGTCCATTACTCATTCTCGTTTCTTTCTTTCTTTGTCATCTTTAGACTTTAAACGTGAAGATAGGGAATCGTGTAGATATAGGAGCAAATACTTGCATTGATCGAGGCAGGTAACAGATCTGCATCTATTGACTAACTTCCATCAGTGCACTATGCGAAGTTTCATTAGCTCTGTATAACAACAAATTATGCAGCTGGAGAGATACAGTAATCGAAGATGATACTAAGATAGACAACTTAGTGCAGGTTTGGTCTCTTTTTTGTTTTTTGGCCTTTATAAATTGATTAAACAGTATCCATCATATGCTTAGTTTCTTTCTTGTTTTTTTTGGGCAGATTGGTCATAATGTGATCATAGGAAAATGTTGCTTGCTTTGTGGTCAAGTAGGCATCGCTGGTTCAGTAACGTACAAATCTGAACCCTTTTTGTTTCCATTGAAAGAAACAATTATTTGAAGTTTTTCAAGACTCAAAAAGTCAAAAAACAAATCTGCAGAATTGGTGACTATGTGGCTTTAGGGGGACGAGCTGCTGTTCGAGACCATGTCTCCATTGTATCCAAGGTATAATAGGCTTCAACCGGTTTCAAAAAAAGCGGTTTTCGTGATGCGTTTTGGTTCACAAAAACTTCTTTTTTTGTGTGTGTGTTTAGGTTCGACTCGCTGCTAATAGTTGTGTTACCAAAAACATCAGTGAGCCTGGGGATTTTGGAGGCTTTCCTGCTGTAAGTTAAATCTGCTTTATCTTTTTCAAGATCTTCAATTTTGTTGCGACATTTCATCAAGAATCAGTACCAATAACCGGAATTTACCGATATTCGACTAAAACAGAGTTGACAAAATGGTTTCCAAGAAATTAATATCAGAAATTTTGTTTTGACTTCAGGTTCCAATTAACGAATGGAGAAAGCAGATTGTTCGAGCTCAGATTTCGAACAAGAGAAGAACCTAAATTTATGTACTACTCAAATGTATTTGCATAATGTCATTTGTTAAAGTAGACTCATGTTAAAGTAAGAACACAATCAAACTAGTAACTTAGATGTAATAAACAATTATTTTTTTTACCTATGACCGGACTAAATCACTAAACAACGATTTAGAACTCAAACTAAAAAGCAATAATATCTGTATTATAAAATGTATAAAGTATTTGAGTTTCCTTTCTCGTGCCACATTAAGAGAACTTTGTGACGAAAATCCAAAAAAAAAAAAAATTACCCGAGATTTGATAACACAATCCAACGGTCACCATTCTAAATTGCTTTTGCCATATTAACAAAAACAAAGAAGGAAAAGAATTAGGACAGTGAAAAGAGAAGACAGAGATTAGTTTTGTTTAAAATGTCTTGCATGATGATGGACTTGTTTTGTATTTTACGTCAAGACCAAGTAACTGGTTTAAAACTTCAAAGTTAATAGTACAACAAAGTGTGAATTATTAAGGCTACACAATATAATTTGTCTCTCTCTATATGTATATTATATGAAGTTGGATATTTATTTATTTATTTTATTTGGTGGTATTATTAGCATGGGACTATGCGTGGGTTGCATTATTCAGAAATTTCAAATGTATTTTTGTGAGACAGCTTCTCTGGCTACAATTCATTGGTATGAGTCACCTCTCTTAAGCAATCAAAATGGTTTTTTCTTATATATTCTCTAATCTCTTTCATGTATTGCTTGTCCACCATGTTTATGTTTTCCTTTTATTGCATGGTTTTATGGTAGCCACTAGTATTATGCTTTCTGATAGTCTAGTACACTAAACAGATGTTTAATTTTTATTCAGGTACTATAAGAATACGATATTATAACTGAATGAAGAATCTTATGAATGTAAATAATTCAACCCTTCGGTAAATAATATATCACATCTTAATTGTTATAAGAATATCGGGACTTAATATATATTTTTGTATTTTATTTCAGTCAAGTCTGGATTTACGGTGTAAGGTTACTGTCAACCGTCAGGTCTATCTTAACTTTGATTAAAGCTTGGTACGTACAACAAGCTTGACTGTATCAGTTTGCATCCTAGATTTTCTTTTGACATAATAAGACAAAATCAATAAATCATAACAATCAATGTTATAAACTTATAATATAAATAGAGGAGGCTCTTTTGCAAGTGAAATATGAACATCACATACTAAATTGTTATAGGTTTAGTGATTTATACTAAATTGTTATTGGTTTAGTGATATTTCATAGAGCTTGAATATAATAGATTTCATGCGACTTAATCCTTTATTTAAAATATCGTTTATCAAAACATATAGTGTACTAGGTTTTGATGTCTAGCTCCCTTTACACCTTGTAAATTGTAATTAGAATAATTTGATTGTTTAATGACAATTACTTAATTATAGTGTAGTATAATTAGATATTTTGATTAATTTATTGCTGATAGCCTGATATAATGCAAAATATATTTAAGCTTCGACTCAAACTCCTCAGTAAGAGACTAAGAGGGATACTAATGAATCTGATCGAACAACCAAATCTCAAGCCACGCAGAATCTGTTCTTGACAACCTTGCAAACAAAGTATAATNATGCTTTCTGATAATTTCTCCAAATGTTAATAGTCTAGTACACTTAACAGATGTTTAGTTTTTATTCAGGTTCTATAAGAATACGATGTTATAACTGAATGAAGAATCTTATGTAAGTAAATAAACCAACCCCTTCGGTATATATCACATCTTAATCGTTATAAGAAAATCGCGACTTATATATATTTTTGTATTTTCGGTCAAATTTGGGTTTACCGTGTAAGGTTACTGTCAGGTCTATCTTAACTTTGATTAAAGCTTGGTACGTACAACAAGCTTGACTGGATCAGTATGCATCCTAGATTTTCTTTTGACATAATAAGACAAAATCAATAAATCATAACAATCAATGTTATAAGCTTATAATATAAATAGAGGAGGCTCTTTTGCAAGTGAAATATGAACATCGCATACTAAATTGTTATAGGTTTAGTGATTTATACTAAATTGTTATATTGGTTTAGTGATATTTCATAGAGCTTGAATATTATAGATTTCATGCGACTTAATCCTTTATTTAAAATATCGTTTATCAAAACACATAGTGTACTACGTTTTGATGTCTAGCTCCCTTTACACCTTGTAAATTGTAACTAAAGTAATTTGATTGTTTAATGATAATTACTTAATTATAGTGTAGTATAACTAGATATTTAGATTAATTTATTGCTGATATAATGCAAAATATATTAAAGCTTAGACTCAAACTCCTCAGTAAGGCCATTACCAAAAAAAAAAAACTCCTCAGTAAGAGCCTAAGACGAATACTAATGAATCTGATCGAACTACCAAATCTCAAGCCACGCAGAATCTGTTCTTGACAACCTTGCAAACAAAGTATAATTTATACGATAAGATAACTTTTACCAGCACAATTTTTTTTTTTTAGTTTTCACAATTCTTTCTGAAAATATCTAACGTACAAACACCTTCTACTCTTCTAGATAATACAGTATATATTAATTATTATAGATTATTCTTCTTCAATTCTCATCAACACTCGATAACATATTTCATTATTTGTGATTTTTAAAAATATTTTTGGCATATATAGCTCGAGACCTCTCGCTGTCGCCTATGTCTCTCATTTTTGTTTTTCGGCCCATAAGACCCCAAAATGAACGAAGAAAATATCTTCAATATTGGTAAAACGATTTACAGATTTCGGTAATTCGTTTTCTCAGTTGCTTTTTGTAAATGTGATAATAATTCTTTGGCGTGAAGTAACACTGTGAATTAAGATTGAAAGAATATATATATATATATATATATATATATGCTTATAATTTCCTATTCTGGAAAACAAAATTATTCCTTTTTTGGAAAACGAACGTATTAGGCTGCAAACAGATGATATGTATATGTATTAGATAACATGTTAAAATGATTTTTTTTTTGCAATTATTGATGATGTGCTGGTTCCTAGCTATATATTATACTAGTTTAAAGGGCAATTAGGTATGTAGTCTATTTTGATAATTCCAAAATAAATAAATAAATAAATCATTTTCTATCTAATAATTAGCACTTCCAAAAATTGCAGATAGTTTCGTT
>NC_025694.1:9865963-9867055 GCF_000633955.1 Camelina sativa
AATGTTAATCACAATTTTACTAATGAATTGACGCAACTTAACTTTGTTAGCGTTGACCACAATCTTAAATTTTTTTGGTTAACACCACTGTGATTAAACTTTGTGGATGCGCTCATTAGTCATTAATTCCATGATAAGTTTCATAATCGTTGATAGATCTTCTTGCGCCGTGTCACAAACCAGATCTCAACCTTTTAAAAGAAGATTCAAAAAAAAAAAAACATATGAAACAGACAATAAAAAGAATGTATTTATGGAGTAAAGAGTAAAAAAATGAAAAGATATGTTATTTCCAAATTTCTCTATTTTCTACGTTTAAAAGTAAAATAATTGTGTTTGACTTAGTATTAAGTTTAGTTTTGCATAATTAAATACATACGAAACTCACCAAATGAATTGACAATTTTGAAATTACAACATGAAAATATTATAAAGGGAAGAAAGTTTTGGAGTCGAATGAAAAGAAAGGAAGAGTGCCTTCAGAAGCAAGCAGATCATAAAATAGGGAAGTTAGTTGCTTACCTTAATGATTTTATTTCATCGCATATTCCTCAAATGATAACCAACACCAAAAATTCTGATGTCATATTATTATATTAAGGTTCATTTAGAAATCCTAAACACTGATTAGAATCTAAACAATAATTTTGATCGTAGATAACAAACAAAATTCTATCTATACGTGGATAATTCAATCCCACAGAATATATCAGAACTATGATGGAATTTTGATTCTAACAAAAATCATACAAATGTAATATATTTTTGTTGTGGAAAAAAATAGTAGTTCGTATAATTAAATATACGCTTCTTCATATTTTTGTTAATATATTTTTACATTTCAAAAAACCCATATTATAAACCCATTTTTTAGTTTATCGTAGAGAGCAAGACAACACCAAGAACAAACACACACACACAAAAAAAAAAAAAAAAATCAGACGCACAATAAACTAACTTTAAATCAAAGGGTTTCAAATGATAACAACAAATAACATATTCTTTCGTTCATCTTCCATTCCACTAATTAAAAATCATAAACAACACACTGGAATCACATGATTACGAATAAGTAATCACTCATTAGTCTAT
>NC_025694.1:9867608-9871967 GCF_000633955.1 Camelina sativa
AAAAAAAAAAACCTTAATAAACCTTTCTTCTTCTTCTTCAAACAGAGCGCACTACAGAGACGTTCCCACTCTGTCTTAATCTCTCCTCTGTTTCAATTCCACACAGTAAGTTTCTTTATATGTCCTTTCTAGTTTCTAATCATTACACGTTTTGTTGTATAACACATATTTCAGTTTTTTTTATATGGCCTCTATTTCTTCATGATCATCATCATATCTCTGTTTCTCTTCTATAGTTTTGTTCCAATCAAAGACCGATGGAAACTGGTGGTGGAGCAGTTCCGGGTCAAGAATCCGGATCCGTAAACCCAGATGGGTTTGTGACGATCGATGTGGAGAGTTTCTCTCATGTCATGCACAAAGACTTCTCTTCTTCTAGTCCTAGAATTACTGTAAGTTTTGTTTAATTATCAGAAAATTCAGAAACACCTTTTGTGTTTATCCTTATTTGTTTGTTCTATTTTCTTCTCTGTTTCCGTTTTTTTTTTCCTTGGCTTTTGAGTATTTATTAATTTTGGTGAATGGTGAGAATTATGGAAGAATCGCCCATAACTCTAGACTCGTCGTTTTAATTTCTCTGCCCAGTTTTTTCGTCTCATTTAATATTTTTTTTTTCAAGTAAAGAAATTAAAGTAAACCCTAATAAAATGTTGACTTTTATGTGTCAGTTTTTTTTTAATATATTTTTTAATGTTTTCACTGCTTTGAAACTATTATTTATCAATCATCTCACGGATTGCTTCTCTGTTTCCTTTCTGATATTTTGGCATTTGGCATGAAGCTTCTCTTAGATATTTTAATTTCTTTTTTGGAGTCTTTCGAAGGGGTGAAAACACTCAATTATTGAGTTTTTTATTACGATAAAAAGAAAAATGAACTGATTAATAAATAAATAATAAAAGTTGCAGAGAAATGTATCGAGGAAAGGGTCTCCGAGAAGCAACAATAACGAGAGGAAACTCCAATTTGACGCAAATTGTAATGACAAGGAGACCTCATTCCCTCAGTCCCCACTTAGAGGTAAAAAAATTATAATATCATTCTTCTTCTATATCATCATTATACCAAAATTTAATACATGTCATATTCTTGGTTAATTATAGTATCATCTTCTTTCTCTATTGAAAATTTGAAATTACGATATATGGATACATTGTATTAACGTTTTTGACAAATTCATTTTTTCTAGAGCCCATGAGTGTACATTTTGTTTCTTTGCTTATTTTCTGGTACCATATAATAGTATCTAATGGCCCTAACAGATTCTTGAAATAAATTCGGTTTGGGCTTATCTGCAACTCTGAGTAATATAAAAAAAATCTTAAACTTTACAAAAATAATATGGGTGTTTACGATGGAAACAAATATCTTTTAGATTTTTTCATAATGCATTATGAATTATTTTTCTTTTATTGAGGGTAGATATTCTCTCTTGGATAGGTTTTATCTTCACGAATTGCTTTTGAGTATTTTTATCGTTAATGCAAGAAGGTTTGGTTTGCCTAATCTAAGTTAAGTAGAATATTATTATTAATAACATATTTTAATTTCAGTGATTTATTTTCTTCTTTGAAAGGTATACAGTAGACAGGGTTAGGTAGGATTTAGTTTATGTGACCAACCCATGCGTTTTTAGCTGTAAACCTTAACGTTAGGTTGATACATTGGTTTATATAAAAGTTGAAAGTCTCCATTTATCTTATACTAACTAACTTTTCACGTCATGCTTGCAATCTATGCACGTCGTCACGTTACATGTACATATGTACAAGTTCAACAACTAGGGAAAACTCTAGTGTTTATCTCTTTCTTGATTATTATTTGGAATATGTATATATATAAAAGTAGTTATTTGTGTTAGCAACATATAGCTTTATGCATACCACAAACTAACCAATATTCCAACTTTTGATTCTCCTGCACCAGTGCAACGCATGCACTCATACTATTATTAATTTTGGCAAACAATAACTAATGACTACGTTATGATTCAATTTTATTTGTCTCTCCAAATAAAGAAAAAGGAATCATTATTCTTTTTTTTTTAAAATTAAAGCTTTGTGGTATGGCATTTTGATGAGTTGTAGGTTCAAGCACGCCGGAAAAGCCGAACACCGTGGGGACCATAGATCATGCAGGCACGGCCACAACCGCAGCCACTGCTGCTGTTTCAGCCTCGCCGCTTCATCAAATCACCATAACTACGGCTGCCCCTGCCGCCGGAAATATGATCACCGACCAAAATAGAGAAAGAAGGTTCGGTTTCTCGAGGAAATCAAGTTTTAAACGCTCTCACACGTCTTGGATGCTTGATCCAAAGAAAATCGTCCTCTTGTTTGCAACTTTGTAAGTATACTTACAACACTTCCTTTAATCTCATCATGATTTACCTCTTTATAATTAAATTATGAAAACTAAAGTGTTCAAAAATAGAAGACTCAAAATGCATAGATCTATTAACTAATTACTTGAAAATAAACCAATCTTTTATTTTATAGCAATTACCTTGTTACGTACATTCAAAGGTTAGGATTGCATATGTAAATCAATCAATTAATTTATTGAGTCAGTATTGGTGTTATCATGAAGATCTTACCATATTGCAAATCATAATTTTATCATTAAATTAGAAATTCTGCATTACTAGTTTAATACGTATCCATATATTAAATTATCATATAAGTCGTGCACGACATGCTACTGAAAGTCGAAAGTATCTATCAGATCATTTAATACGTAAAGTTGTTTTCCACGTAATATATTGATGTAGTGTTAAACTTAAATTTTTTTGTGACAGGTCAAGCATGGGATCAATCTTGTTAATCATATTCACACTCTCGATCAGCAAGTCTAATCCCGGAGATATGCCGCTAGACTAAATAGTAAATACAATAAAGAGCATATATATATAGTATCGACCGACCTAAGTTTGTGGCTGTAGAACATGCCAGAATCTCACCGACCTACTACATATGAGGAGATGTATCAGAGCTCAGAACAATACAAAAAAAAATATGAAGAGGGTAAGGTTGTGAGACAATAATAGTTATATTTTGTCTGATTTTTTCTAAAGAAAATATGACCCAAAAAAAAAAGTAAGAAAGAGAAAGTGGGAAGTGGGCGCACACGAGATCATATGGCAAAGAAAAGCTTAAGACAAGAGTTTATGACTATTGTGACAAAGACAGAATCGTTTCTTCTGTTCTTATAAATTCTTTTTTTTTCTGTTTCTAAAATTTTATTTTTTCGAGTATGTGTTTTGATTTCCTTGTATTTCTTTGTGTATATATCAATTTTCGTGAGCGATTTTTGTTTTTGGTTAATTTTTTTCAAATATATAAATTATGATATGAGTCATGTTATTATGACATTTTTCAAGTAAATCTTTCGTTTTGATAGAAGTTAACTAGATCAATATTCTCGGTTAGGAGAGCTACTAATTCCATAACAGCTCCATTTGTCGAGTCATTCATAAACAACTGGATTTATAATATTATATCACATTTTTTCCATATACAGGTACTTCAAGATTTTATGGTTAGTTATTACTACTTTTTTGAAAGACTAGAAAAAATCAAACTTGGGTTACATATGGTCATATGGACCATCTTAGTAATTAGAGAACCTACACTAGCGTGGGGGAATAAATGTAACCACATGCTATTCACCTAAGCTATTATACCATATTTAGGTTTCACAAGTGTTTGTATCATAAAGTACATCACCACACTATCATCGGCTAAATTGCACAATATTACGTGCCATGCCAATTATATAACTCGTTTTGAATTTTGCTGCTATATCAACCAAAGCTGACACATGGTTTTTAAAAAAGTTTGATGTTGAAATATTGCCAAACAAGTCCAAAACTCCCATAAAAGCATGTGGCGTAGATTCTAGAGTATGAATTGTGGTATGCATTTGGGGGATAGAGATCATTGAAGACTTGCAGCTGTTGATCACAATATAGGTGGTACAAAAATCAGAGTTGTTTTAGAAGAATTTTTATTTATATATAGTACGATTTAGTCGCTTTGTTGTTGTCTCTTTAAGTTTTAACTATGAAGTCTATAATCGTATCATTGCTCAAACCACACCTAGCTACAAATTATTTACTAACCAGCAGACTGCTCAAACTAAGCTGTTGCAATTGCTTCTAGTATTCATATCACTAATATTAATCTCTAACATTCATATAATCCAGTGCGTCACATGTCATGTAGCGGCCAGTGAGGGCCGTAGCCCGTAGGCATGCTTTTTGATACTTTATACGCGGGGAAAAAAAATCACTCAATTCTCTCCAACTTGGGCTACCATATAAATTCAATATTTGTATGGATTTTAGCTTTGACCCAATAA
>NC_025694.1:9872224-9888025 GCF_000633955.1 Camelina sativa
AAAAATCAAACTTGGGTTACATATGGTCATATGGACCATCTTAGTAATTAGAGAACCTACACTAGCGTGGGGGAATAAATGTAACCACATGCTATTCACCTAAGCTATTATACCATATTTAGGTTTCACAAGTGTTTGTATCATAAAGTACATCACCACACTATCATCGGCTAAATTGCACAATATTACGTGCCATGCCAATTATATAACTCGTTTTGAATTTTGCTGCTATATCAACCAAAGCTGACACATGGTTTTTAAAAAAGTTTGATGTTGAAATATTGCCAAACAAGTCCAAAACTCCCATAAAAGCATGTGGCGTAGATTCTAGAGTATGAATTGTGGTATGCATTTGGGGGATAGAGATCATTGAAGACTTGCAGCTGTTGATCACAATATAGGTGGTACAAAAATCAGAGTTGTTTTAGAAGAATTTTTATTTATATATAGTACGATTTAGTCGCTTTGTTGTTGTCTCTTTAAGTTTTAACTATGAAGTCTATAATCGTATCATTGCTCAAACCACACCTAGCTACAAATTATTTACTAACCAGCAGACTGCTCAAACTAAGCTGTTGCAATTGCTTCTAGTATTCATATCACTAATATTAATCTCTAACATTCATATAATCCAGTGCGTCACATGTCATGTAGCGGCCAGTGAGGGCCGTAGCCCGTAGGCATGCTTTTTGATACTTTATACGCGGGGAAAAAAAATCACTCAATTCTCTCCAACTTGGGCTACCATATAAATTCAATATTTGTATGGATTTTAGCTTTGACCCAATAATATGGTCATGTAAAAACTAAAAAGGTGCTGATTATATTGGGCTTAACAAAAGAGTTTTGATCAATTTATAGTTGCTCTATATATTCATCATCCACATTAATTTAAATCCTCTTCCGATAAATAATTAGTAGCTTTTAGAGATGCGAGGCATTGCTCGATTGCTTTGTCTCTCGTCGTAAAGCCTCAAAATCACTGCCGCAGTTTCCTCAATCGCACTCTCTGTCACTTCTGCAAAACAAAACAACTCATAAAAATTCAAAAACATTTTATCAAAACGTTATTAAACTTTTCATCATATATAATAATCGTCTTACCAATCACTAGCCATGTAGGATTCTCTGCAAAAATTCTCTTGGCAAGCTCAAGCTCTTCTTTAACAGAACTCAACTCAGAATACTTAGTCTTATAACTCGAACCAAGTCCAAGACTCTTAGCTCTAGCCTCTCTTATCCCTTGCAACACGACCGGATTAATCATCAGACCAAAAACCATTCTCGGGTCGATCTCAAACAGAGTCTTGGGAAGTTCCACACCGTTAACGATCGGTACATTAGACACTTTGTAACCCTTTTGAGCTAAGTAAGTCGAGAGTGGTGTCTTCTCTGTCCTAGAGACACCTACAAGAACAATGTCTGCTTTCTCAAGATTCTCAGGCAAGGCACCGTCATCGTGTTTGATAGTGAATTCGATTGCTTCGATTCTTTTGAAGTAGTCTTCGTTGAGAGATGAGTGTGCCACGCTACGTGAGATACCGGAAGGGTTAGTGCCTAAGTGAGATGAGATTGAGTCTGTGATTGGTCCGAGGATTTCTAGTGATGGGATACACCATAGCTTGCAAGCTCTCATTGCTGCTTCTGCCATTGATGGATCAGCTAAAGTGTAGATTACCATTGCTCCTTCACTTGCTGCTTGCTTTATGATCTCCATTAATGAGAAATCTTCAAAATAAAAATTACAAATAGATTTAATTTCGGTTTATAGATAACCGAATCGATTGAGGTTCGGTTAAGAAGAAAACCGAATTAATTAAGTAAGTAACATTAAAATACCAACATCTTCAGCTAGAATTAATAGATCGTACCATTTAATTCGATCGGTTTAAAGTTCGGTTTTTTAAAATTGAGCGAACTAAAAAAATCTTAACCGGTTGGATTTCGGTTCGGTTTAGCTGAAAATTGAAATTTTGAGACAAGGGAAAGATGAATTGTCAAGAATACCCCTGAGAAGAGATGTGTGTTAACGGGACAGCCACGGTCGACCAAGCAGTAATCGAATTGGCCCAAAGCAGCGTTAACGGCGTGTTCCGCCGTCCATCCAGTTCCGTCAGAGACTATGTAAATCGACTTCGCCGCCGTCATATCCGTCTCGTTATCTCCGTTACTTGATAATGATGATGACACGTCACTGTCCACTTGTGTCGAAACATCAGACCGATTCGAACTTTCGATCGGACGCATAGGACCGGTCGTGCTGTTTGAATTATCATTAATCGTACGGTCCAGCTTCGCTCCGGACCTTAAGGTTCGTGCTCTGTTCCAGCGATTCAGCTGGGAGCTGAATTTTCGAGGCTTCCGTTCCGAGCCAGGTTCGGAGGTGTTTAAGGAAACCGAATCCGAACCTGCAGGTTTGGAATTTGAGTTGAGACTGGACGAGATGATCGGTGGTGGACGTCCCTGCAACTTCATCGCCGAGAGAAGAGCCATTTCTTTATTTTATTTTTATTTTTATTTTTTTCCTTATTTTTTCTAACAAATTATCGTGACCCTTCCTTCGCTTAATAATATCTTCTAAAATTTATTGGAAATTTGGTGATATATACATATATATATATATATATTTTCGTAGGATTCTATTTTATTTTCTCTATATTATTTCTTTAAGTGTTTTTTTGCGCAAGCTCGAATTGGTTAAACCAACTTTTAACAAATTCTCGGTTTAATCTTTTAGATTATATAGATTTGGTATATATTTTTCTTAATCGGATTGAGTAGTACTGTCTAATGTATGATACAACTTCGATTTCATAATATTCATGTTTCAGTTTTATCGCATAAAAAACTTACTCAACCGAATTAAGCTCCGGTTTAAGTTTAAAGAATCGGTTTTCATATCGATTTGACAATCAGGTAGGAACAAAATATTGTTTTAAGAAATAAAAATTATTTAAAAAAAAAAAATACTAACAAATCATAGAAGCTAAAATAAAATTTGGCTATATATTAATAGAGAGGATTAAGGAACCTAGGGAGACCAACTTTAAAACCAAGCTTCTTAACATCTTCTTGAACTTGTTGTCTGAATTCTCTGAAGCTGAAGTTTCTGTAAGTAGGGTAATCACTTGAACACTCTATAACGGAGTCGTATGATGGACATAGAAAATACGCTGTTGAGAATCTCTCCACCGTCGGATTCGTCATCACACGGTGTTCCACACTTTTGTACATGCCATTGCTCCATGCCTAATAAAAACATATATACAATTAGAGATTTTGAAAGAAAACTAAGTTGTAAGCTCAGGGTAACTCTTAGTTTAGACTTAGTTACCTGAAATAAGTCACCAATATTGATGATGAGGGCTCTAGGGTTCGGTTTAACGGCGATCCATCTATCGTCTTTGATGAGTTGGAGTCCACCGACTTGATCTTGATACAAGATTGTGAGGAAATCACTGTCCGTGTGTGGCATTAACCCGTACACCTCCGATGGTTTCGGACAAGGTGGATAACGGTTCATCCTTAGATAACATGTATTTCTCACACAGTTTTCTTTGAAGTAATCTGATTTTTGTCCTGATTTTTCTGCAAGAACCTCTGCCAATAGATATGCTAGAGCCTCCGATTCCGAAGCAAATTTCTCCATTATTGAGCTGTGATACCAAAGGTAAAAAAGTTATGACATGATCCATAAAGGTGAAATGTATAATAGGTAGAAAAGTCATTCTTATAAAAAATCATTAGAATTATGTAAGTTATATAGTATTTTTAAAGATGCCATATGATTATGTGATTTAATGGTAGAAAATAGTAGAATCCACAACTATAATTTGTTAGCTATCGTTCAAAAATCTTGTGTAAAGGATGTACGTTCAGGTGCATGTTACATGACACAAACAGAGACGGGTGAAGAAGGAAACGGGGTGAAGTTCATATGTAAAGAAATAAAATGGCAGAAAGTTTGTGAGACATGTGATGTGAGTTATAGCAATAAAAATAAAATATATATTTTTGAATATAGCAATAAAAATAAAACGGTTTTAGTGTCTTAATAAAATCACCCCCAGCCGAATAATCTTAAAATTCCGTTCTCTAGCATGTTAAAGAATTTGAAGTTGGCGAAATCGTACTAATACGAACCAAAGTATTAATATTAACATTAGAGCTAGCTAAGAGTTTAGTTAAAATAACTAACATTATATCATTCTTTAGCAAAAAGAATTTATGTTAAGATTAATTTATATATAATTCAAATACATAATACTTTTTCTTGGAAGTCTTAATACATAATATTTTATTCATTGTATTGCGCATGCCAACTTGCTATCTAGAAATTTAGACTTATTCAGAAATAGTATAAAATTTGGAAAACATAGAAACGCATGAGAGATGGAGAATAAAAGCTTTGACCCAATGGCCAACAACTTTATTTCCCTGTAATTTTTATTATTACTTTTTGAATTTTTTAATTCATAATAAATATCCAAAACTATTAATTAAATATAGATGACAAAACTCTATTATATGCTTCAAAACTACCAAATTCTAAATTAAAAATTGTGTGTGTCTCCCATGTTCCTAATCTTTGACTATTTAATGTCTGCAAATCGTGTTACTTATAGTCAAAACACTTGACATTAATTAAGATTATCAATATAATTCATCATCAATCATCGAAACAGTAGGTTAGTATAATCTAACTGAAATAGAACTTAAAACAAAAAGGTTAAGTTGCATTTTAATTTCCATCTTGTTATTGGGATTATTCTGCAATTAATCTGCACATATCTTTTCAATAGTTTACATATTAAATTATAAATAATAATTAAATTAATTCCAAGTAAAATTTTAAACTGATAACAATATTTGTGTACCTGAGAATAGTGAGGTCCTTGTTGTCTGAAATATCTGTCATGGGAACATGAAATGCTTCTGACCAAGAAAGCTGCCGGAGACAAGTGGCTGACGGCGTTCCCCACCGGTAACTCCCGGCGGAGAATTTCTCCGACTTACTTTTCTTGCCAAATGGCTCTCTAAAAACCCTAACTTGCTCTTGTCTCATCTTCTCTAACACGTCCATTGACATTCCATGGTTTATCACTTGAAAAAATCCCCACTCCCTTGAAGCTCTCGCAATTTCTTCCTTACATTTCTCTCTATCCTTTTCGGCTCCATTGATGAGACGGCTGACGTCAATCACCGGAAGCTCCACCTCTTCGACGACGGCCGTGACAGAGAAGCTCATGGGTATATCGGGAACATTTTGTTCTGTGTTTGTGATCTGATTATACAAAAGGGTGTTGTATATTTCGTTGAGTGGTGGATCCATGAGAATTACTTAGAGAGATCAATGAAGCAGAAGAAGAAGAAGAAGAATCTAGAAGAAGAGTGAGATTTTGAGAAAATTATGGGAAGTGAAGGTTATCAAAATACGTGTTGTGATGAGAGACACAATTCTTACATTTATATAGACGTCCACCGATATGCATATATGCATATATACATTCGAGTGCAATTTGTTTACATTTTGATTTTTAGTATACCATGTTGATGATAAATATATATATATATAAAAAACAAATATTGTTTGCCGCCCGTTGACATTGCTAATTACTCACCACTAATTATATTCATTAAGTGAGTAATCATCATTTGTATATTTATTTTATCTGCTTGTATATTAACCACATTCTTTTGCAACGTCTAAATGAGTAAAATTTTGGGTTAAAAAATATAATATTTTGAGTAGCAATAATAGTTGGAAAGTGGATGGTTTACTAATCCAAATAGAATTATACTTTTAAGATCGTACTCTAGTTTTATTTTCCAGTATCATAATGTATATGTCATATATTTGTAACAGATGTAGAATTTTAAATACAAAAACCTAGGAAAAATACGATATGGGTAATGTGTATATATGTATATATATATATATATATATATATATATATGGTGGACAAGATACGATAATGGGGATTAATGAATTTGGTATTATTAGAATAAATTAAGTTGGGGCTGTCTTGGAGAACATGATGTTGTTTCATATTCAAAGGTTTGAATATTTGCTTGTCTGGACACCGTCCTTTGTTTCTCATGTTTTTCACTTTCTTCTATGTTGTACTGTTTTATTTATACTATATTTTTTTATTTTAATTATTTCTTAATTATTATTATCAATTACTATTAAAGTATTAATCAGAAAACTAATCAACGATTTCTGCTTCGTTGGATAAGAACCAGTTATATAAAAAACATTATGTTGCGTTTGCGTTAATTAGTACGTCATGTATTATTTTAAAGGCGGTAGTAAAATAAGAGAACTTATTATGGAAGCAAGGAGAAGCTTGGGGCCCAAGATAAAGAAACACGACGACTTTTACTTTCCTTTCTCATCTATACCGCACTGTAATAACTTGATTGCAACGGACTACAGCTTTACTTACACCTACATAGTTATTTATTTATTTCACTGAGATTAATTCTTTATATAAAATATTATTTATTTCACTAAGATTACTAGTGATATCAGTGTCAAGTCCTATTTTAAAAATCTCCGCCTAACACCGATTACACCCCATAAAATCGCTAGACTCACCATTTTCGCCTCGAGTAATGACTAATTCCCGCCTAACATCGATTATCCGATTATACCGTTTAATCCGATTAATTCCCGCTTAATTTGGAATATACCGATTATTTTTGGAGTCAAATATAAATCAAATATATATATTTTTGTTATTTAAACATTTAAATTAAGAGTTTATGATGTTTTACAATAACTAATGTACAAACTTTTAATTAAAATCATCATTTTTTTTCTTAAAATTACGTTTTTATGTGTTTACCGTAGTTTTAAAGACAATATTATAGATTTATATTTTATTTGATATTTTTTTCACATAAACATAATTATACATATATTTAGTACTATATATTTTTAATTTACTATTAATTTAATAAAATAACTCTAAAACTAGTCCTCGATTAATTCCCGTTTAATCTCCGATTTTCTCGCTAGGCACTAGGCCCACCCCAACTACCCGACTAGCACCTAACGATTTCTAAAACAGGGATGCCAAACTTCACACCATAATAATTTATTCTATACAAACCAGAATCCAAAACAACGTACACTAAAAGTTGTAAACAGTTTACTCTTTTGCGTATCTTTGACAAACACAGTAAATGCATGCAATTATATACAAAATGGGTGTGTCACTATAAATATAAAAATAAGTTGCATTTTCTTTTTCCGATTTTGATATCTTTAAGAAAAGTAACATTGGCTTTTAAAACTTTTAACAAAAAAAACAAAAAAAAAATCGAAAAACTCATCGGCTTTTGGATAAAGATATATAGGGTGCACCGACCAAGCGTATATATATAGTAAAGAAGTGTAAATAATCTACTAAAATAGTAATGGATAACTCAAAAGCGTTTTACAGATCATATATTTTTTTCTTTGTCAATGCGTTTACAGATATCATATTGCCGTAAATGTTGCTTTGCTAACATAGTACTAACATTTATCCCCAAAAAATGTGTGTTTCAAGTTCAACTACACTAAGAGAAGGTAAAAGAAATAAGATCGTGCGTGGAAAATATCAACATGTTCCGGATCTGCTCCAAATGCTGAGACACAAAGTTGAATTTATTTTCACTTGTTTTTCCTTTTGAATTGTATTGTCATCAATATTTATTGAAAATTATATTGTAATCAATATTTTTGTACATTTGAACTGCATATATGCATTTTTTCAACTCGTACTTTTAACTATATAACAACAACACCATCTACTACACCACCAAACTTATTCTATTGTTATCAGCCGTTTTTCTCTCCCAGGCCCAATCCTCGAGAGAGTTAGTAGAAATATGATACTATCTATTAACCAGATCTCAACCACCAAAAAGTACTAACTACAAGCTATTACCCACTAGTTAAAAGCATGAAGAATTTGAATTCTTGTGTAACGGCTGCAACCTCCAGTAGATATCCCTGGCGAACCTCCTAATATTGGCCGATACTTGGATTCTTTCGACTCACATCATCAAAATTGGTAATCTCTAGCTCCTTTGCTTTCTTTATCTAACCCTTGTAACCTTTGGAAACCTTGAAACCTTGCTTTTGAAACCGATTGCTTCTATTCTAAACATTGGTGAGACCTGCTAATCCTGAGAAGTAAATCCTTAATCACTCTTTTACGGCTAAACAAACCAGAAACCCCTGAAAATGAGCAGAAACATACCTTACCGCCTAAAAGGAAAAGGAATAGACCAGGGCTTTGCCCCACCACCACGGAAGCGTATCCGAGCCCCAGATCTTGACACTTCAGATCTCATAGTTGCCAATGCCCTCACGTTAATGGGGAGACTCACTAACCCGGCTGCTCAACGTCTATGGTCACTTTTCCCCTTCCTTTCTAACCGTTGGAATCTACGAGGAACAGCAACAGGAGCTGACCTTGGCAAAGGCTGCTTCCAATTTACCTTCGAATATGAGGAAGATATGCAAAAAGTTCTTGATAACATACCATATTTCTTTGACCAATGGATGATAATTCTACAGAAATGGGAACCTGTTATATCTGAATCTTTCCTGCCTATGATACCTTTCTGGATAGAACTGCAAGGACTCCCAAAACATTACTGGCAACCAGCTATGTTACAAACGATGGCAGAGGAACTTGGAGAATTCTTAGATCTGGAGATTACCTCAACATCTGTCAAAGTTAAAGTCCTCATCAACGGCTTGCAACCACTAACAAAAGAAACTGTGGTGGAATTTGCTAATGGAAATGAGGCAATGGTGTACCTGGAGTACAAGAACCTCAGGAACCACTGTTTACACTGCAACCGACTTACTCATGATAAAAAAGATTGTCCGGGACTGGCCACAACACCTGAAACGAAGCACAAATCCACATCTCAATCTGAACCAACAGCCTCAAAACCTGCGTCAAGGAACTATTACACGCCTGAGGACAACTTTACAACACCAAGAGAAGCTCTGGGAGTAAATGAACCAAGAAGTTTACCTGATCAGGAGTATAACCACAAGTGGAGACTAGGTCCAACAACCACCCACACATCTCCCATCGCAGATCCCCTGTAAGAACTCACGACCGGCACACCAGATCCTACCAACGAGATAAAAGACAAGGATGGTCTCAATGAGGATATGATAACTATCCTAGAAGCCAAAATCTGGAGTGGCATGAAAAACCTACCTCCTCTGTGCGAACTAGTCATGAGGCATCCTTCTCCTCTAGACCTCGACGTCCGCCTCTGGAAAGATCAGTTACTAGCCCAGAACCGAACACACCCCCACCAAGACAAGCAATATCAAGAGAGCAAATACTGAACGACCTCACGGAAGTTACAGTCCAGTACACGTCCTGTGTGGACCAAACTGAAAGTGCTGCTAGGAAAATGCGAGTTATACAAGGGGAGAGTAGAAACCTGATGGCTAACACGGCTGATAGCATCCTTGCAGCATCTGAAAGCCCAGATCCTGGATCTCTACAACTGATACCCTCACCAGTACAGGGTAGTCCTTCTCCAAAGGAGATCCCAAATGAAATACGATCTAGTCAACTCGCAAAAGAAGGGGAAAACCAAAAGAGAGGTCGAGGGAGACCACCGTTAGCAAAAGGAACAACAAAACCCAACACAACTCTGAGGGGAGTTAAGTCGCAAAAACGAACTTTTACTTCAGGGTCCCCAAAGAAAGCAGTGAAAACAAATACTGGGAAATCTGATGGCATGGGAGGACCTAATAAAGTTAAAGATCCAAAAAAAAGAGACTCTCACAATGAGGCTGGAACTTCAAGAACTGGAAAAGCAAAAACCTCAAAGACAACAAATCCCCAAATTACCTTGATTCCGGCTAGTAAAATGAAAATGGTAGATTTTCCGAATCCGCCAACTCCTCCTCCTTAAGAGTTCTGAGCTGGAACTGTTGTGAGTTGAGGAATCCCATAACAGGCTAGCGACTTAGGGAGATCAAGAGAAATATTTCCCCGAATATACTATTCCTCATGGAGACACACAACTCATCAGAATTTGTGCTCTAACACCTGGACTAGATGAACTACTCCTCGTCCTTCTTAGTTCCCTCTTCTGCAACCTCTGCTGGTGGACTTGCCCTGTTTTGGAAACCAAATGTTGAAATAGAAATCCTTCAGTCAAGCAAAAACTTTATTAATACAAAGATCACAACTAAGGGTAAAACTTTCCACTCTACCTTTGTGTATGGAGAACCGGACCTTTCCAAACGCTCTCTTATTTGGAACCAGATCCAGGATATTGCTACTTGTAGAAGTGGTTCGTGGTTTCTCACTGGGGACTTTAATGATATCATTAATGACACGGAAAAGGTAGGTGGTCTACCAAGAACTGAAGGCTCCTTTACTGCGCTAAGGTCATTTATGTCAATATGTGACCTCTATGATTTAAAACATACGGGGTGTTTTCTATCTTGTAGAGGGAAAAGACATACCCATTTGGTCTGCTGTCGACTGGATAGAGCTATGTCCAACAGTGAATGGATAGTAGAATTCCCCTCGAGTCGCAGTGAATACCTGAGGTTTGAAGGATCTGATCATTGCCCTCTAGTTACCTCCTTTGAACCTATCAAAAAGCGAAGAAAGAGTTTATTCAGATATGATAGGAGATTAAAGGATAATGAGGAAGTGCGAAACTTGATTCTTGACACATGGGCATCATTACCTGCGAGTACAGTCAACGAACGTATTAGTGTGTGCCGCCATGCAATAATCACCTGGAGCAAAGAACAACATGAAAACAGTCAAAAAGAAATCAATGAATTGCGAGAGAAACTGGAAGAAAGCATGAATGCTAGTTCATATAACCAAGAGGAAATTTCTCTCATCAACAAAAAACTCTTACCTGCTTATAAACAGGAGGAAGCTTTCTGGCAACAACAGAGCAGACAACTCTGGTTGACTCTGGGAGATAAAAATACAGGGTACTTCCACACTGCTACAAAAGGAAGAAGAGCAATTAATAATATCTCTGTAATAGAATCAGCAATGGGAGCACCAGTATTCGAGGAGAAGGAAATAGTAAAAGCTATCACTGACTATTTCCAGCAAATTTTTACTTCTCAGACAGGAGATAGGAAGAATGTTGTATTAGAAGCTCTCAAACCTTGCATATCCACCCAAGACAATGAAACACTAACCAGAATGCCAACCACAGAGGAAATTTAAAATGCATGCTTTGCCATTCACCCGGACAAAACACCAGGTCCTCATGGATTCTCAGCCAGTTTCTTCCAATCAAACTGGAGATCAGTGGGAACAGAAATAGTTTCAGAAATCCAAGCTTTCTTTGTCTCCGGTATACTACCTAAACACATAAACCACACACATGTTAGACTCATACCCAAAATACCAAGTCCACAAAAGGTTTCGGATTACAGGCCAATAGCTTTATGCTCCGTGTATTACAAGATTATCTCAAAAATCTTGACAAAGAGATTACAACCGATCCTACATACCTGTATCTCAGAAAACCAGTCGGCTTTTGTCCCTAATAGAGCAATATCGGACAATGTGCTGATCACCCATGAAACTCTGCAATACCTGAAAACATCAAATGCAAAAGTGAGAGTATCCATGGCAGTAAAGACTGATATGAGCAAAGCATATGACATGTTAGAATGGGACTTCATTGAAGCAGTACTTAACAGAATGGGTTTTCATAAACATTTGACCCAATGGATCATGCAATGCATTACCTCAGTATCTTACTCCTATCTGATCAATGGCCAAGCATTAGGCTCTGTGGTACCAACAAGAGGTATTAGACAGGTAGACCCTCTCTCTCCCTATATCTTCATTCTATGCAGTGAAGTTCTCTCAGGGTTATGCAATAAGGCACAAGATCAAGGCAGCCTCCCTGGCATCAGAGTGGCAAAAGAGAGCCCACGAGTCAATCACTTACTCTTTGCTGACGATACGATGTTCTTCTGCAGAACGGATCACAAGAGTTGCTCCAAGCTAAAATCGATCCTACAAAAATATGAGGCAGCATCAGGTCAGAAGATTAATATTGATAAATCATCTATCACCTTTGCAAATAACACAACTGCAAAAACTAAAGCAAGAGTCAAGAGAGAACTAGGTATTACAAAAGAAGGTGGTCAGGGAAAATACCTGGGTCTCCCTGAGCTATTTGGACACAAGAAGAAAGACCTTTTCACTCAAATTGTGGACCGTATCCAGCAAAGAGCAATTAGCTGGTCCTCAAGATTCCTTTCGTCAGCAGGTAAACTGACCCTCCTCAAATCAGTTCTTGCATCAATGCCTACCTATACCATAACGTGCTTCAAGTTACCGAACGCCCTATGTAAAAGGATTCAATAAGACCTTACTACATTTTGGTGGGACTCTAACACGGGCAAGAAGAAGATGTGTTGGATTTCATGGAGAAGAATGACTAGATCCTTCAAACAAGGTGGGCTAGGGTTGAGAGACATCAAGACTTTTAATGACTCCCTACTCGCTAAACTCAGTTGGCGGATACTTACAAACCAGGAGTGTCTACTGTCCAGGATGCTGATGGGAAAGTATTGTAAAGGTACCTCATTATTAGACTGCTCTGTATCAGCCTCTGCATCCCACGGATGGAGAGGGATCTGCCTGGGGAAAGACCTGTTAAAACGGAAACTGGGTCGTCTAATAGGCAATGGTGAAACTACACCGATCTGGTACAACCTCTGGATCTCATTATCTTCTCCGCTATGTCCTGTAGGACCACCTACTGAAGCCTCAAGTAAACTAAATGTTGCGGATCTACTATTGCCAACATCTGGTGAATGGAATATGCCCTTAATCATAGAATTGCTACCAGCATATGAGGAGGACATCCTGAAAATCAGACCAAGCAAAACAGGAGCAACCGATAAATGGGCCTGGTTACCAACAACATCAGGCGTCTACACAGCTAAATCTGGCTACTATGAGACCCTACAATTTAGAGAAAGAGGTGATCTGCCCTTGATTCCACCCCTTGCTACTGACTTCAATTGGACCTCAACAATCTGGGGACTTAAAACTTCTCCCAAACTTAAGATGTTCTGTGGAAACTCGCACAAGAGGCTTTACCTGTGGTTACTAAACTTGTGCAGAAACACATCAACCTGAACCCGGATTGTCCTCACTGTGGAGCAGAGGAATCAACGCTGCACCTGTTCTTCCAATGCCCGTTTGCGGTTCGCCTGTGGAATCTAGCCCCTCTATCCAACCCCTTTGTGCCAGAGGAAATATTCTCGACAAAAGCTGGTTTAACCTTAGTTAACAAGATGCTATGTCTTCCTCCCACAAGAGTTGTTTTTGGACCGTTGGCACCATGGATCTTATGGTCCCTATGGACAACGCAAAACCGCTTGCTCTTCAATAGAGAACACACCTCAATATCCGATGTGTTAACCATGGCCATTTTACGAGGGCGAGAATGGCAAGAGGCACAATACAGAGTGGTGAAAGAACCTATCAAACCCTGAATTGCCCACCAGAATCCAAACCGCCGAATGGCCACCCAGGCTTACTCAGATGGAGCTTGGAGTTTAAACGGAAACGCAGGGTTCGGCTGGGCTTTCAGGGACCAAAACGATAACCCAATTTTGGAAGGAGCATCGTCTTCTTCGCAGGTGTCCTCACCGTTGATGGCCGAAGCTCTAGCAACTCTGACAACAGTGAGAGTTGCGATTGAATCGGGTTTCACCAACACTATCTTTGCTTTAGACTCGTTAAATCTTGTCAAAGTTCTCAACCGGGAGATCCAATCTAAGGAACTCCATGGGATTCTACATGATATCCTATCACTATCCTCTCAATTTCTCTCTGTTTCTTTCAATTTCGTGCTTAGAAACCTTAACCAACGAGCTGATGCTCTTGCAAAAGGGGCTTTATCTGTAATGAACCCTAATTAGAAATGAAAGATCGCATGTTTGACCAAAAAAAAAAGCAACAACACCATCTTCATTTTTCCTATTCTGCAACTTGTGGCTAACATAGACATTTAAACTGTACTAATGATATTAGAATTTTAATAGACAGCCTTCAAATATTAATTTGAGTTCTTATCCAAAAAACTTCTGGCCGGTCATAAAAAGAGTCTTGAGTGCGCTTGCCATCCATTCGCAGCCAAAACGAAACGCGCCTAAGGGATTACCGACGCTTCTTTTTCTTTGTCCTCCCCGCTTTGTTTATTATTCAAGTTTGAAAGAAAACGTGGATAATTCAAGAAAGTGATGATTTAACTAAGCCTAGGAAGGCACTTTACTGATTAGTCCACATATCATACTCAGTATTATTACTTTATGACTTTTTTAGTGTTTTCTTGTGGGTTCTTTTCTCTCGCTTTATCCTAATCCATACGTATTCCTTTTTGTGAACTTTATATCATACGTATAGTATGACGTATCTACGTAACAAACACTATATATGTGTAATTTTTATTTGTTGTCGATAACTCTATTAGGTGTAAATTATACATCGCTTGAGATAATCAAGGGTGTCAAAATGAACAAATCCGCTCACCTAAACTCAATCTATCAGGATTCAGGAGTTTGTGCATCTTATGAACTAACTTAGCTGAGTAAATTTATTATATAAATTTATATTTATTAACTCACACTCATATAATCTTTATAAATCATCTGCTAATACTATATATTAGTTTGTGAGTTAATATAAATCTATACATAATCTAAAATATTAATTAACTTAACGAGTTAAATAAATAAGAAGGATCGTTAGATTCACTTGCCTTTAAGTTTTACCAATTAGGTATCAAGTTTTACAAATTACAACTAATTTGTTTTTAATCACAAATTACCACAAATGCTTTTAATTTTTTTCCTTTTAATTTTTTTTTTGTCAGAACATCCGACCCAAAAAGCTATATCAAGTTATCAACTAACGTGTTAAGGCTGTTTATCACATACTCACCCTCACGAATCACGATCATAAATAACTTCATTATTTTTTCAGCGAATGAACTTGCTTGAATGAAACAAGGCTCTAGATATCATCTTTTATTTATAATTAAATTCCAAAATTTTCTGAGTTCGATAAAAAAAATCTAGTTCTAATTGCCACATTTTTTAAGTGATATATTACTTTTTTTAACACAGTGGCGTCGAGCAATTACCCAAAATTTTTAAGGACCACTTGATATTATATTTAATTGACAACTCTAGAGGGTCAACAGTGGGCCATCCGAATCGATCTCGCGACTTCACAGCTGGGCCTCCAATTAAATAATGTGATGTGTTTTTTGCTCTAGTTTAATGTTTAAATTTATCGATATGTTCTGTACAGTTATATGTATGTTCTTAATGACTATCAGAAACATTATCGCAATGATCAACCACAGTTATTAAATTAGTATCAACTTAAAAAGAATACAAGTAGATTATAATTTTAAATATAGCATATTTTGTTGTTTGTAGTAATTTTTTGGTGACCTCACCGTATATTATCATTTTACCAATGTTACGTTATATAGTTTGACTTTAGATGGTAATAATATTAGCATCATATATCATGCTAAGCATCGCTATATACCGTAACAAGTAACAACCAACCAAAGTTTATATATTTTTGGAAGTATTTGAACGTTGACCGTTAGGTCGTTAAACCTACGTGCCAATAATATGATACATATTAATTCTTCATAAAAAATGATAGATAGAGTAAGAACTAATACAAAGTAAAATTAACAAACGATTCTTATTAACATTTTTTTTTTTTTTTTTTTTAA
>NC_025694.1:9888247-9968090 GCF_000633955.1 Camelina sativa
TTTTTTTTTTTTTTTTTTTAAATGTTCGACTGTAAAACATGCTTGGCAAAAATGGACCTTGCGAAATATAAATACGTTGACCACCGTGTAATCAATTATAATTGACCCTTCGACCATCTTTACTGCAGGAACACTGTAACGTTTCTTTAAAAGAATAAAAAAATATACTTTAATCATATATATATTTTTATTATATTTTATTTTTAGTAGCCAATAGAAAAACGACACCTGTCTATTTATTAAAATGATTGATTTTTGCCAGAGCAACTTAAGTATCAGTTTTCTTATTTTTTTTCTCTTTTACTATTATATATTATTTTCTAAGCAATTCTCTTCTGGAGCAACTCCCACGATGCCCTTACAACTCGTTAACTATCACAAAGGTTGGACCATAAATCTCTATTCATCCCTTTTTCCTATTAGATGAAAATTTATATATATCCTGGTTTTCACACGTGTATTCATTTGTTTTGCATTTAGTTTTTGCTGTGAGTAAGTTCGTTTTTAATATAATACTATACAGTAATAAGAAATATATAAGAAATATATAAGAAATACGTACGTATATATAACAGTTAGTTAAGAAAAATTATATGCAAATTTGACTAATTGTCACTACGATTATGAGTTATGTTTTGATTTTGTGGATACCTTAATTAATAAAATATTTATATTTCATAATTTAATATATTATAATTGTGTAAAAGATAATAAAAATGAAATTGTTCAAAAAAATGATCTTTTTTAAAAAGGATATCCAAAAATGATATTTCTAACAAATTTTCAAAATTCTCAAAATAGGTTGGATTTTGGTCCAAGATTGTTAACTTAATAAAAAAAAAACTCCTCTATGGTAAAAAAGATTGTTTTACTTTTACTTTGATATTATGATGAAAAGTTTGAAAGATTTACTCAGCTTGCTTGTAAATATAGAGCCTAACTAAATTGCATATATAAATCGCAAACTTCGACAACAATACGGTAAACTAAGCCTAAGAAAGATGTGTTATATATTTTCACATCTAAAGACGTACGTACGCAAGAAAAGCAACATGACCTTGTTCTAGTAGAAATCAATCTTTAATTTTAGAATACCAAAAAACTGTTGACTTTGCAACTACTTTTTCTCAATATATATATATATATATATATATATATATATTTTTTTCTGTTAAGTTTATATAAATGTGGTTGAAGGAAAATGAGTTGTCGGAAATCAAATTGATAAACCAGTCCAATCGTTCGCAATGATAATGTTGATGTAACGCAAAGAATCTTGCATGTAGGCTCTACCACTTTTAATATTAAATAAGTATATATTTGCATGGTAGCTCAACTATTCATCATCACTCATCTCTAAAAATATCATCCTTAATAGAGATTATTGTTTTCAGAACCTCTTAATTATTCAAAAAATTATATAAATCAAATTTTCTACATAATTTTTTTAAAGTATATATGATTTTATATCTAACTATCACTATAATGTATACGTATTTTTATTTTATTTTCTATGATGTGTACATACTATATATATAATTTTATTTTATCATTTGTAAATCTCATACACCTGTTTGTAATAAGAACTCAGACTGACACAATGGTGATACAAGTATGAATTATTAGTTTATCCATGTCTATATTTAGTGATATCCGACGTTAAGAAAATCTTTAGTCACAATTTCTTGAAATAACGATAGACTGAAAAATGGACTTGTTCCTTAAAGGTTACCATTCTAACATTTCTTTTATATTTATTATAAATGTTGTGAGCACATTGAGGACTAGAATGAAGAGACTTGGAGGAACGAGAACCAAATGAACAAATCAAAGCATTTTCTTAACATAAAATTATAATCCAAAAAATAGTGGTTTCAACAATATTTACGTCTTTATTTCTCTGGTCAAATAACCCATGATTTCCTTGTCAACTACATTTATTTTTGTCGGCTTAACCCATGATTTGGTTTTGAGTTTGAAGAAAAAAAATCCGACGATTTGATATAAATCAATCTAATCAAATCTAATACTTCATAGAAATGGAAAAAAAATAGCACTAGTAATGGAACTTATTACCATATCCTTAGAAATGGAAAATAGCACTCGTAATTAATTATATATGTTCAACTGTTCAAGTATAAATGGAATCTCCCAGTTGTGCGTTTCTTGTCACGTCGTTCAATATATATAACCAGCTACTAAATCATATCACCACCAAGAATGTAGAGAACATCGTACGATATCGTAATTGTTAGTAAAATGTAGCCAATTAATACTTAATAGTATTCGATGGTTTTGGCAAATTCGGTGTGAACTTTAAAAAAAAAAACTGAAAGAAATAAGAAGTGACCCATACACATCGGAAACGTGCCTTGGTCATAAGGGGGATACTTGGTTCAGTAATATACACAGATTGAATATAATATATGAATTATTAATAAACAATAGTAAGAACAATGTTAATATCATGGCCGCACACGTAGTTTTACACGAAATATCTCCAATTAAAACTTGAAACATAAAAAACTTGATATCAGGAGATATCTACAAGATAGCATTTTGGTGGTTAGATTGTGAACTCTTGGTATTTTCAAGATGCAATTATCCACTCCACTGTTATGGTACGACATGACGAGTGAGTGTCTAGTGATTATCATTAAAATTCTAGCTGGCATGAAAATTCAAAGAAAAAAAAAAGAAAAGTCATGGATTTTGTCTTCTTCTTTCTTCTTCTTCTTTTTTTTTTTTTTTTGGTTTAAGGGTTTAATTAAGTATGGATTTTGTCCATAGAAATTACGATATTTGCAGCCTTTCAGGTAAGTTAACTGAACCCGCAAAACAAACAAAAGATTAAGAAAAGAAAAAAAGATATATGCATTGAAAATATGACATCTAATTAATTTCAATCATTTGAACAAGGCCTGTCAAAATTAGTTGGTCCATCCATTATAAATATGTTTGTTATCTATTAGATGTTCATATATATATATATATATATATATATACATAATAGACGATCCCCTCGGAGTGTTTCTCTATCCGGGACCATGCATACTTCGCATAATTTACTACTAATCATACATAATATTCTGAAAATACTAGTATTTTGGAAGTGGTTTTGGTCTTACCAATCCGAAAGTGAGCAAATTAAGTCTACCAAAATCCTAATTTGAGTTAACCCGCAAAATCAGCTTCTCATAAGTTGCGGATTTTGGCTCGTTCACACTTAACTTTAAACTCATTGGTTCATTATAATTTTCTGAATACATTCATTGACCTAAGGTGAGAATGAGAATGTGGAGGTGCTTCTGGTCTTGAATTGGTCCAACAAATCATAGACAATAAATAGAGAAAAGAAAAACAAAGCATGTGATGATTGGAATAAGATCCAGCAGATTAACCGTTACCCTGAAACCTTGTCGGCTCATACGTGGTGACTTCCTCTATCACATGCAAAAAAAAATTCCCGATGCAAATATTTGCATCAAACAATGTTCCATTGTTGTTTATTCCTATTACTACTAGTATTATTTTTAAAAACCAATTTGTTTCTTTCTTGGTACTTGTGAAATAATTCGATCAGTCAAATGGTTGGCTCCTTCTTCTGATGACTTCTGGAAGAAAAAAAATTCTCTGAATTGTTCGAGACCACGTGCCACCAAACATAGTGGATTGAATCATGAGCGATCTTTTGTATTTATATACTAATTTACTTGCATACACAAACTGAAAGCAAAACTGCAAAACATGTTTTTTTTTTTTTTTTTTTTCTTGTTTGTAATAACGTTTATAACATTTTAGCAATTTGCATCAAATTTCGTTGAACTCAAACCTTCAATCCGAGGTTGTTTCTTGTTCGCTATTTCTTGGATTGCAAGTAAATGGAAGGTGAAAGTTTTGAGTATCAGAAGATATTTTCTCAGTTTCGAGACGTGTTATACCCGAGTCAACAATCCCTGAACGGACATGGAGATCAAACAGAAGATTGAAAAGTACGTTTCAAAACAAACCCAAATGTTGGGGAACTTTAGAAGTTGAACATACAGAACTATTTCGTAGCCACAATGAAATGTAATTGTGTAGCTTACTTGTAATACATAAATAAAGTAAACTGTGTAAGAACATGTTCGTTGCAGGGCAAGCTAATAAGAGTCTTGTACTCCAATAATAATGGCCTTATTTCAAACGCTAAGCCCCTAATCAATACATGTATAGTACCATGTTATTCACTCATCTACGAGACATAAGTGTATCAGACTCCTCTTCATGGATCGATTTAGAGACGTATTCTTTCGAAATTGACAAGCACTTATATGGTATTAGTATCAAGCAATGCTCAAGTCTCTGCAGTTTCTTCTTTCCTTATAGCTTTCAGTCTTTCTTGAAGCTTCTTGCTTTGTTCAAAATTTACCTTTCGCTTTACAGCTTTCTGCAAAAATATATCTAGTTAAGACAATGTAATCCACCCAAAAAAAAAGAGGGAAAACTTTCAGCTGAAACGTTTGTCTTGTTGGCTATTAGAAACTTGCCTCTTGGCGAAAACATCGATCAAGCTTTACTTTAAGCTGTGTACAATCTCCAAAAAACTTTCCAATCGGATGATCTGTATGACACTTTTGAAACTCCTCAATTATCTGGCAAACATGTGAGTGACATACAGAAGAATTAGTAAGAACAAACAACAAAAAGAGATCAAACTGATTTCTTCTGAAAGGTTTGATCTTTGCCACTCAAATTCGCAAAGGTTTACTAAAGTTAGAGCTATGAGTTTATCACCAACATTACATCTATTTACAAAATCTATCTTTTGCATTCTCATGCACAAATTAAAACACTTCTCAAAGACGCAATCACATAGAGGTAAGCGAAATCACAACGAACATGATTCAGAAATCAAGTAAATTGTACAAAGTAAAATATAAATTGAAAGTGAGAGAACAAATGCTGTAAAACTCACCTCCAGACACATTGGATGTCTATGTGGTGTAAGTGGAGGATGCATCGTCGTTTACTTCTGTCATAGAAAGAAGAAATTAAAAAAAAAAAAAAAAAAAACAGAATCGCTTGTAAAAATCAGATCTTTCACCTCTATGCTAAAAACCCACAAGGATGTAACAGCAGAACCGAGCAAAATCCTCAATTTTATAAACCTTTATGTTGAAGGAGCAAGAGAATGGAACAAACAAGTCACAAGTCATTGTAATCTGAAACTACGGATCTCAATCAGCGTCAGGAGTTAAAGAAGATGATCAATTCCTCCCCAATTTAACAAGACAGGAGGAGAACCACTTGATGTCACCAACAGAAAGGGTTCACAAAACAACAACTCGAAATAAAACAAAACCCTAATCGAAGAACAAAATGAGTAAAATTACCTTTTGATTTGAGCAAATCACACCTGAGAGGGAGAGAGATAGACCTCAGAATCGCTGAAATGGGGAAAGAGAGAGACAACGAACGAAGTTATTATGAAGTTAATGGGCCTGTTTTTAAACTTTTGGGTTAATAATGGGCCTTGTTTTTATACGTTAAACGCAGCGTTTTGTATGTTTTGGATGAGAGAATGAGAAAGGAAGGAACTTGGCGGAGGACGACGACGACGAACAGAGAGAAGCGCAAATATCAGAGAGAGTAAGAGAGAAGAAGCAGAGGAAGAATAAAAAATCTTACCTTTTTGCCTAACTGTGAAGAATACAGAGGTAAGCTGAACAGTACGTGTTCCGATTCTCAGAGTATACATACCCAATTGGAATTTGACTTCACAAGTTATCTTCTGTGGTTGATTTCATTTCTAGTGTAAAATGCAGTGTTTATGAATTGTGAGCTGAAAAGGACGAAGCTTTAGGATTTTGGGTTCGTCGTCTTTTCTAAATTGATTACTCAGGATGCTTTGCTTGAGATATTCATTACCTTATCTTCTTCAAACAAAGGAATCAACCAAGCTCTTCTCCAAAAGGCCTAACAATGTTGTGGTTTGTACTTCTTCTTCAAGAGTTCTCTACTTAAAAAAAAGCTTCTTTGTCATACATTTTTCTCAGCTCTATTTATTGTTGAAATTGAATAAATCTTCAGATTTGTGCAGCGAGAGGTCCAAGACCTCGGTCTCCTCGAGTTTGGAAAACAAGGAAGAGGATTGGAAGTATCTCCAAGGCTGCTAAAATGATTGATTGTGTAATGCCCTCTCTCTCTTTTTTACCCTTTCATCATTCTCTTCTTTATATGTTTAATGGATCTGTAGTTAATTCGTTATCCTTGTCTCATATCTGTTACTGAGATGTTGTATCTTATTTATCTTATAGATAAAAGGATTGTCGAATGTTAAAGAAGAAGTTTATGGCGCTCTTGATTCCTTCATTGCTTGGGAATTAGAGTTCCCTCTTGTTATAGTTAAGAAGGCATTAGTTATACTTGAAGATGAAAAAGAGTGGAAGAAGATTATTCAGGTATTTTATTCTAGCAAGAGGAGCTGATAATTTCTTTCTTTCTCAGTGTGAGATGAATGTAGAATAAGTTTTTTGATTTTGGTAGGTGACGAAATGGATGCTGAGTAAAGGCCAAGGAAGAACAATGGGAACTTACTTCTCATTACTCAATGCATTAGCAGAAGATAATCGACTTGACGAAGCTGAGGAGTTGTGGAACAAATTGTTTATGGAACATTTAGAAGGAACTCCAAGAAAGTTCTTCAACAAAATGATCTCTATATATTACAAGAGAGATATGCACCAAAAGCTCTTCGAGGTAAAGTAATAATCCTTCTTACTTAACTTAGTATTGGCAGCCAGTAGACATATTCTTTTTATACAAGTTGATTCCTGAAACTTAATTGAACTCCAAGAAAGTTCTTCAACAAAATGATCTCTATATATTACAAGAGAGATATGCACCAAAAGCTCTTCGAGGTAAAGTAATAATCCTTCTTACTTAACTTAGTATTGGCAGCCAGTAGACATATTCTTTTTATACAAGTTGATTCCTGAAACTTAATTGAACTCCAAGAAAGTTCTTCAACAAAATGATCTCTATATATTACAAGAGAGATATGCACCAAAAGCTCTTCGAGGTAAAGTAATAATCCTTCTTACTTAACTTAGTATTGGCAGCCAGTAGACATATTCTTTTTATACAAGTTGATTCCTGAAACTTAATTGAACTCCAAGAAAGTTCTTCAACAAAATGATCTCTATATATTACAAGAGAGATATGCACCAAAAGCTCTTCGAGGTAAAGTAATAATCCTTCTTACTTAACTTAGTATTGGCAGCCAGTAGACATATTCTTTTTATACAAGTTGATTCCTGAAACTTAATTGAATGTTTCTTAGGTCTTTGCTGACATGGAGGAACTTGGAGTGAAACCAAACGTTGCCATTGTGTCTATGGTTGGAAAAGTGTTTGTGAAGTTAGGGATGGAGGATAAGTACGAGAAACTAATGAAGAAATATCCTCCACCACAATGGGAGTTCAGATACATCAAAGGAAGACGCGTTAAGGTTAAGGCAAAACAGCTAAATGAGCTAAGTGAAGGTGAAGGCGGCGTAAGCAGCGACGAAGATAAGGTTGATAATGAGATTGAGAGTAAATCCAAAATGTTGTCAGATAAGGAAGCAAACCAAGATGGTGAGGATCTCAGTGAAGAGAAGGAAGAAGAAGAAGAAGAAGAAGAAGAAGAAGAACTTTTGCGTATGAATCAAGGGCAGATTGGAATTTCTAGGGAACCCTCTTTAGATTATTTAGACTCTTCTTGACTTAAAAGTGTTTGCGTCATGAGCTTTTGAGATCGTATCCACCGTTGGATCATGTAAGGAAAAGATATCGACGGCCAAAGTTCCTCAAAAAAGCATTCTGGTACTGAGCTTGGGTTTCTGACAAGAAAGATTTTGAACTTTTGAGGTTTAAGAGCTTTGAAGAGTGAAAACAAGATATAAATTTAAGAGTCAACTAAAAAGAGTATAAACCTCAGCAAAAGAACAAATACTGTAAAAGTCTTTTGAATTGAGTATGACTGTGTAAGCACTGAAGAGAGAACCTATTGTATTTCAAATCATAATTACTCCTCAATTGTAGTTTCACTCTTCATCTGATCCTGACTCTTCAGAACTCGAATCCTTCTTGTTTACTTTCTTCTTTGACCCTCTCTTCTTATCTTCTTCATCCTCACTGTATTCACTTTCATAATCCTCCTCTTCGATCTCATCGTCCTCCTCCTCCTCCTCCATGTCTTCTGCATTCTCACCCTCCAAGTTACGGGTTCNCGTTAAGGTTAAGGCAAAACAGCTAAATGAGCTAAGTGAAGGTGAAGGCGGCGTAAGCAGCGACGAAGATAAGGTTGATAATGAGATTGAGAGTAAATCCAAAATGTTGTCAGATAAGGAAGCAAACCAAGATGGTGAGGATCTCAGTGAAGAGAAGGAAGAAGAAGAAGAAGAAGAAGAAGAAGAAGAACTTTTGCGTATGAATCAAGGGCAGATTGGAATTTCTAGGGAACCCTCTTTAGATTATTTAGACTCTTCTTGACTTAAAAGTGTTTGCGTCATGAGCTTTTGAGATCGTATCCACCGTTGGATCATGTAAGGAAAAGATATCGACGGCCAAAGTTCCTCAAAAAAGCATTCTGGTACTGAGCTTGGGTTTCTGACAAGAAAGATTTTGAACTTTTGAGGTTTAAGAGCTTTGAAGAGTGAAAACAAGATATAAATTTAAGAGTCAACTAAAAAGAGTATAAACCTCAGCAAAAGAACAAATACTGTAAAAGTCTTTTGAATTGAGTATGACTGTGTAAGCACTGAAGAGAGAACCTATTGTATTTCAAATCATAATTACTCCTCAATTGTAGTTTCACTCTTCATCTGATCCTGACTCTTCAGAACTCGAATCCTTCTTGTTTACTTTCTTCTTTGACCCTCTCTTCTTATCTTCTTCATCCTCACTGTATTCACTTTCATAATCCTCCTCTTCGATCTCATCGTCCTCCTCCTCCTCCTCCATGTCTTCTGCATTCTCACCCTCCAAGTTACGGGTTCTTTTCAAAACCTCGACTTTCAGTGATGTCTTTTGGTCACAACCGATCCAAGTATCGCTCACGCAGAAGCAAGTCAAGTTATAAGTACCTTCTCCAGGTGCTAAGATTCTCCCCATTACCAATCTTGACCCACTTTTGACCTTNAAGGAAGAAGAAGAAGAAGAAGAAGAAGAAGAAGAACTTTTGCGTATGAATCAAGGGCAGATTGGAATTTCTAGGGAACCCTCTTTAGATTATTTAGACTCTTCTTGACTTAAAAGTGTTTGCGTCATGAGCTTTTGAGATCGTATCCACCGTTGGATCATGTAAGGAAAAGATATCGACGGCCAAAGTTCCTCAAAAAAGCATTCTGGTACTGAGCTTGGGTTTCTGACAAGAAAGATTTTGAACTTTTGAGGTTTAAGAGCTTTGAAGAGTGAAAACAAGATATAAATTTAAGAGTCAACTAAAAAGAGTATAAACCTCAGCAAAAGAACAAATACTGTAAAAGTCTTTTGAATTGAGTATGACTGTGTAAGCACTGAAGAGAGAACCTATTGTATTTCAAATCATAATTACTCCTCAATTGTAGTTTCACTCTTCATCTGATCCTGACTCTTCAGAACTCGAATCCTTCTTGTTTACTTTCTTCTTTGACCCTCTCTTCTTATCTTCTTCATCCTCACTGTATTCACTTTCATAATCCTCCTCTTCGATCTCATCGTCCTCCTCCTCCTCCTCCATGTCTTCTGCATTCTCACCCTCCAAGTTACGGGTTCTTTTCAAAACCTCGACTTTCAGTGATGTCTTTTGGTCACAACCGATCCAAGTATCGCTCACGCAGAAGCAAGTCAAGTTATAAGTACCTTCTCCAGGTGCTAAGATTCTCCCCATTACCAATCTTGACCCACTTTTGACCTTCTCAACAGCTTCTTTAACTGCATCATTTATTTCCTGAACGCTTGCTCCTAATGGTTCCATTGTCTCAGTAATAGCATTCGAAGCAGCGGCTATAGCTCCAGCTTCATCCATGAAATTAACCTTCTGAAAGAACCAGACATTGTTTGCGTCCGCAAGAAGAACCCAAAGGTTTTCCTCTTTGTGGAAAGGAAAGTAAGGCGAGTGAGGAATAGTTCCTATGAGTCCATTGGGACGTTTTAGAGTGATCCAAGCTTGAACTGTCATAATGTCGCCTTCCTGAATACCTTCTTCACCTTCTGTTTTGCAAATGACGTTGATTTTGAGAGACGGTATCATTTCTAACACTTTCTCTATGTCTTGAACATCAGTTTCTGACAAGCCAACCTCTCTGAACAGTTTAGAACGTTCTTCCAAGCTGAGTTCTTGAAACTCTCGGAATGATTTAACCTTCAACGCTAATGATTTAGCGATAGAGTCGTTGACATGAGGGAGTTGCAAGAAAGGAGCAATGCTTTCTGAAGATGACTTCCTTGCACTAAGAGGAACAGCCTGCAATCAAACAACATTGAGTGGACTAAAACTTCTTAAATTTTTGGGCAAGAATAAAGTTGGAAAAAACTTAAAACCTGAACAATGCATTGAGATAGCTCCATTACTCCGAGTGCAGGACTTAACCATCCACGCCCTTGTTCATTGCGGGGTATAACCGCCATCTGCAAGAAACTCACAATATCATAAATTTCTGCATTTTTAAATTTCCTATGTTTAAGAACATCAAACGAAAGCTTTTTAGCTTCTTATGTGAAAGGATTGATATAAGAGTTTCAAGTCATCATCAACTTGGTACTAAGCTTTAATTTATCAGTTACAATGTGTTAAGCAAAAAATAGGGGATATAAGCAAGCAAGACCTTCATTAAATCTTCAAGTAGGCGAGGCGCAAACTCTAGCACACGCCTGAAATCATTTTGCAGAGTCTGAGACAGAACTGTTGATTCACGAGTTAACTGTTTCTGTATCAAAAGCTCAGTCTGTTACAGAGAAGAAAACAATAGGAAACAAGTTAGCATTTTCCAAACGGTGTTCAGCACTTAGCGTTATAATGTGTTAAAAGAACCAACCTTGACAGTTGCAGGATTCTGTTTCCAAAACTTAGCTTCATCTTGCTTCATCTTCTTAGGATCCAGATTTAGCTCGGTTTTGACAGACGTAAAGAGTTTCTGCAGAGGTTCATCATCCGTTTTACGAACAGGAATCTCTGCATACTCAGCTGCTTTGATGAAAACTTCCAAAACTTTTTTTGGGGTTAAAGAGGATTTCAAAGACTCGAAATATGCTTGACGAGTTTGAAGCTTAACGTGACTCCCAGTATACTTTGATGATCTCCAGAGATAGATTGAGGCGATCACCAGTGGCAAGAGAATACATAAACCAACTGTACACAGCAATAAAACCCCACCAGATTCTCCATTCATGTTTAAAATAAATTCAGGTAGAGCCATTCCCATTGTATAACCCTGCATCAAACAAAAACCTTACTCTCCATTCATGTTTATAATTAGAATATTAGAAGTTGTGGTTTCGTTTGAGGAAAACACACTATTTCAACATCTAATAGTGAAAAGAAACGCAATGGAGGTTATATCTTCAGTACCTGTCTGCCATCAGGATGACCATACTTCTCAAAGTTTTCACGGGATAACGGATCAGTTAAAGCTTGGTAAGCTTTAGCTATGGACTCCACAAAATATTTATTGGCCTCTGTACATTTACAACACACAAATAAGCTATAAGCACATAGAACAATGAATCAAAAGGGAAGAAATAAAGGACGAGGACCAGTAAGCATTTTTCAACCTGGGTCTGGATTTTTATCAGGATGGTATTGAATAGAGAGTCTTCTATATGCTTTCTTGATTGCTGAATCAGAAGCACCAGGTTCCAAACCGAGTATCCCGAATGGCTCAAAGAGTTGACTCTGTAAAATTTACACAAGATAAGCAAATGAAATTCTCAACCATAAGCAATGTATGATTTAGCTTGAAGAGAGAATTATTAGTTATTATTACCTCACGGCTCATGTTCTTAGTGTAAAAGATCAAGAAGATCATTACAAACCAGAGTAGCACAACTGTCAAGTTGCTACATGAAGTGAAGCTAGAGATCTGCATAAGATAAAACCAACAATTTAAAGACATAGTAAGGTCATAAGTTACACTAATCATTGTTAAAAAAAGTTAGTGGATGAAAAGAAAAGAAAAACTAACCCTTTGAGACATGGATCTCTTGTACTTCCCTGAACGGTCACACTCAAGGCATTGACAATGTATGCTCCTTTGTTTCTTCGAAAAAGCGCGGCTCAGCTTCACAAATGTATAAGGCACCAATGGAATTGCCATCATTGTCAAAATGAAAATGGGAAACAAAACGCTATTCTCTTCTGATTCCGCCATCTTTGGACCCTTCTAGTTGAAGGAAGAGCCCTCCCAATCAGAGATTCTGCAGAAACAGAACTGCTCTGTTATGTTTTGTTTGGAATCTTAGAAGTTGTGGTTTTGTTTATACTATAAAATTTCCGGACCAACATGATTACACAATAGACAATTTGACAAAATATTCGATCTTAAATCGTGTCCAACCAAATATGAAGGAGATCAAGAGGAGACATTTGCATAATTCCCAAACTTTGTCTGATTTACAAATTCAAGGAAAAAGAATATGAATTTGATTGTATGCGATGAAAAACAAGTAAGGAATCAAAAAAAAAATGTACCTTGATGATAAAGCTTTATTGAGAGAAGAAACTGAATAAACAAAGCAGCTGACTTTAGAATCGGATTGCGAAGCCAAAGAAGAAGAAGAAGAAGTGAGGTTTATGAAGGGAGGGGTGATGATGAATCATTGCAGCCAATGAAGACAAGACACGTACCATGAAATTGAGACTTATACGCAGCGTTTGGCTACTCTTTTAGGAAACTGATGGCGACGTTGACTGATTTGAGAAGAAGATCTAAAAAGAATAATGAAGAGCATGCGGCACACCTGAGCCCCTGTGCACTTACCAGCAGAGGATCATGACTCACTCATCATGGAGAAGATTCAGGCAAGTTTTAATCTTTACACAGTTAAGTTAGTCAAGAACAGAACAACAAAAGGCCAAGGCTGTGTTAAACCCTTTGAGATTTGAGTTTAAAGAATAGATTTTGGGGTTTGTTAAGAAAAAAAGACTTGAGTTTTTGATTTGGTACAAACGAAAGTGAAGCACCTAAATGATTATTATTCACACAAGCGTTGGATTCATTAAACGGTTCTCGACTTCAGCCACTCCATCGACATCCTCTGCTTCTGATTGGAAAACTCAACTGAATCTGTCCCGAGTAGCTACTGAGATCTCTTCAATTCTCTTACAACGTCGTAACTGGATCACTCATCTTCAGTATGTTAAATCAAAGCTCCCTAGGTCAACACTTACACCGCCGATATTTCTCCAGATCCTCCGTGAAACTCGGAAATGCCCTAAAACCACTCTTGATTTCTTCGATTTTGCCAAAACCCATCTCCGGTTTGAACCGGATATTAGGTCGCAGTGTCGAGTAATCGAGGTTGCTGCCGAATCAGGTCTCTTGGAACGAGCAGAAACGCTGTTGCGTCCTGTGGTTGAAACCAATTCTGTGTCTTTAGTTGTTGGATCGATGCAACGGTGGTTTGAAGGTGAAGTTTCACTCTCTGTCTCGCTTAGTTTAGTTCTTGAGTGTTATGCCTTGAAGGGTTGTTACCAAAATGGCTTGGAAGTGTTTGGTTTTATGAGAAGATTGAGACTTTCACCTTGTCAAATTGCTTATAACTCTCTTCTTGATTCTCTGGTTAAAGAAGGTCAGTTTAGAGTGGCTTTGTGTTTGTATAGTGCCATGGTTCGAAACCGGGTTGTCTCAGATGGGTTAACTTGGGATTTGGTTGCTCAGATTTTGTGTGAACAAGGGAGATCAAAGAGTGTTGTTAAATTGATGGAAACAGGTGTTGAAAGCTGCAAGATTTACACTAATCTTGTGGAATGTTATAGCAGGACTGGAGAGTTTGATGCAGTGTTTAATGTAATTCATGTGATGGATGATAAGAAACTAGAGTTGAGTTTCTCTTCTTACTGTTGCGTATTGGATGATGTTTGTAGATTGGGAGATGCAGAGTTGATCGATAAGGTTCTTGGATTGATGGTGGAGAAAAAATATCTTGCTTTAGATGATGCGACCGTGAATGATCAAATCATTGAAAGACTTTGCGATATGGGGAAAACGTTTGCCTCTGAGATGCTTTTCCGTAAAGCCTGCAATGGTGAAACAGTGAGGTTGCGAGATGGGACATACGGTTGTATGTTAAAGGCACTGTCTAGAAAAGGGAGAACAAAAGAAGCTGTTGATGTATATCGATTGATTTGTCGGAAAGGTATTACAGTATTTGATGAGAGTTGTTATAACGAATTCGCTAATGCTCTTTGCCGAGATGATCATATGCCAGAGGAAGAACAGGAATTGCTTGTAGATGTTATAAAGCGAGGTTTCATTCCTTGTACGCACAAGTTATCAGAAGTTTTAGCATCTCTATGTAGAGAAAGAAGATGGAAACGCGCAGAGAAGCTTCTTGATTCTGTTCTTGAAATGGAGGTTTATTTCGATTCCTTTTCATGCGGAATATTGATGGATCGTTACTGCAGAAGTGGAAACTTAGAGAAAGCCATGGTACTTCATGAAAAGATTAAAAAGATGAAAGGAAGTTTGGATGTGAATGCTTATAATGCGGTTCTTGATCGGCTTATGATGAGACAAAGAGAGATGGTGGAAGAAGCAGTTGGAGTGTTTGAGTACATGAAAGAGATGAATTCAGTGAACAGCAAGAGTTTTACGATTATGATTCAAGGGTTGTGTCGTGTGAAGGAAATGAAGAAAGCTATGAGATCTCATGATGAAATGTTGAAATTGGGTATGAAACCTGATTTAGTAACCTATAAGCGTATTATCTTAGGTTTCAAATGATAACTTTTAATTCAGTTGAATCAAAACACATGTTTGAGTTATACAAAAAAGTCTAATCTGTAAAAAGAAAATTACAACAAAAATATCAAAGAGAGTTTTAAAGATCAAAGTTTCAAAATTTCAAACAAGAACAAAGGGAAAAAAGTTGTAATGAATGAATACAATAAGAAGGTTTGTTTAATATGTATATAATATGACCCTATTACATAGTTGATTATTTATTGGTCAAGAGGCAGCCATTCCAGTTCTAGTTCTAAGTCACCAGATTCAACATTCTGAAGCTTGATTTGAACCTCCTGTTTCACTTTCCCATCTGCAATGTTAATGATGCTATCTTCTATAAGAGCATTGTCGTGCGATTTCAGCCATTTCCCAATCTGCATATCTCCAAACATCTCAGGGTCTCCAAAAGCCATTGCAGAAGTAATCAGAGGTTGGATATCAATCTCAGCTTCTCCCATTATGTCATCAGCAGAAAATGTGTCATAATCAAACACTTGCTGCAAATGTCAGAAAGTAAGACAAAAAAGACCCGTAAGAGAAAAATCTTCTGTTTACAGATTCTTGAAAGTTTAGACCAAGCTTTTTACCAATTTCACTGAGCCATAGTTATGAGGAACAGAGAGCATGAGTTCCTCATTCCAGACCGGGTTTAAGTTGCTCTTCACTACAGTAGATTGAGCCTTCTGGTAATATGATGATAAAGATCAGAGAAATGAGTTGACAATAATGATCACATAAGCAATGGTAAGAACATATTTCAAGATATGAAAGCATTCAGTTAATTACCTGTTGTCCTAGAGTCAAGACAACATAGGGATCACTTGACATCATATCTCGGATGGCTAAATTAGTACCCTTTTTAATAGTCACCTTCAACAATCCAATAAACTCAACCATGCCTTCAAGTTGCTGTCATTGTTTAAATTTACAACAGAGGGACGAAATGTGTTTAAACACTATGAAATCAGAAGACTTAGCAATATGCAAGTTCAAAGAGTTTGCTCCACTTGATTCTAACAGTAAGATGAAAAATAAAGAAGCTTTACCGGCTGTTGCGATGATGAATTTGTGCGAAAGCTATCAACAATCTTTTTAGATAGACTTGATGAAAGATATGCTGAACTCTTTGTACTAGAGGCCTTCCCGGATGTGATCCGCAAGCTTGGTTTTAGAAACTCTTGGTGCTCATATTTCGACCTGAATAAAGACTTGAAGATGAATATTTCACAATGAAGGTGTATATACACTATTTATCGGGTTTTCGCAACCTACCTAATGAACCTCATACGTTGGTCATGACTAGCATCAGGTCCAGGTTTAGAGCTTCCTTCAGGTATAAACGCCTCGTAAATTGAGTTTGCAGAGGCATTTCCTCCAATTTCAATCATAGAATCGACTTCTTCATCTGACCATTCATCCAATGTCACGGATAAGACCTGGAAAGTTGAAAACTATCAATACACTTGCAAAAGATTCTGTAAGCCATCTTTAATGCAAATTTTCACCAAAGATAAACAAAAAGTAAAAGGAGAAGCAAAGAGACATAACCTTTGAGATATGAGTGCCAAGGCTTCTGTGCACACCACAACATTTTAAGCATATAAACACTCCGATATTAGCTGACCTGTAATAAGCCACCAATGCCTTGATTAAACAACTAAAAGATTGTGGGTATACTAAAAAAACGGAACAAACACAAGTAGGGAAACAAGAAAAGCTATGGCAGGAAAACAAAACATAACAGTAATCAAACTGCAAGAGAAGCATACAATGTTTACTCAAATAAAACATTAAAGAATCGCATAAACTTACGCCCACTTAGGATCTGGAGCGCCACAATCAGCGCATACTCGGTTATCAGATTGAGTTAAAAGATCCCTTATTCTCCTTTTACCTGTGAACCACCAACTCATTTGTGAATTCCACGCCAGAAGTAAAAACATCATATGGACTATATATATATGAACACACAAAGGAAGATAAATCTTCCTTAGAATAAAAATGGTTTACCTGAGCCAGGCTTTCCGAGTCCGGCTCCAGAATAACTCATTGCTCTTATAAAAAGCTAGCAATCATCAAACAGAATCCTACACGCAGAACAAAGAAAACGCACAATAACGTTAGGAAAAATCAAAACTTTCATCCATTTAAATGTAAAAAAGCCTAAAGAGATCAAAACTCTGCTTTGCAAAATCCAAAACCAAACATTTTGGGAAAGCCACGACCGCAGAAATACCAATTGTAGATCATCATCAGCAATGATTCATGTTCCCATAAATCGAAAATTCAAAAATTAAGGAGACCAAAAAGAAAAGAAAAAAATCCAATCTTAAATCCATTGCTGCAAATACCATTTCAACGACGAAAACATGACCGACAGGAAAAATTCGACTTACACAGAGAATGAAACTCAAACTCGATTGGATACAGAAAGAGCGATAAAGAACGATCAGAAACGAAAAAAAAATGTACGGTATTTGGAACAAAAGAAGATATAGAGATTGGATTGGACGTTCTTACCAAGGGAGAGAGGGCAGGAGAGGAGAGAGAGAGAGAGAGAGAGAGAGAGACAGAGACAGAGACAGATATGTTCTTCTTACAAAAATTTCAGACGAACAAATATAATTATTATCTTACAAATGACAACTACGTCTACGTGCTTTTCTTTTAAGTAGTATTTTTTTTTTCTCTTTTCTGAATTTCCTCATTTCTCATTTAATTCCGTATCTGTCTGTATGTATCAACCTTTTTCAAGTTAATAAAATTTGCAGTTGTTAAAAAAACAAAAAAAAAAAAGAATTGTAAAAGTTGTGTAAGTTGTAACGATGCCATGTTAAAGGTCAATTACCAAATAGTACTCTTTCCTTGTCGTTGACCAGTTTCTTTTATTCATAAAAAAAAAGAGAAAAATATATATACAATGAAAATCCGTTTAAGTTTCAATATTTCTGCTGCCTACTATTTCTTTAATTTAGTAAAAAGACTTTTTAACTTTCCAACTAACAGTAATAGTGTTAATAATTACGAAACTCAATTGATCTAAATGATGACCTTAATAATTATGATCTCGTTTGATTTGGTTCAACGAAAAGGCTACGGAAAGAGACTCTCTTGATAACTTTTTAAGACTAAACTGAGAGAGTTCAAGTAAACTCTGAAATTTTTTCGAATTGTCTAATCACCATTCCCATAATCTATATAAGCAATACTACTACAAAACTGAAAACGCAGAAACCAAAAAAGAAGATCCGTCATAGTGAATTTCTCTTCAAGCAGATTTCAACTTGTTCGATGCTGCTGCGAGCTGAGAGAGAGTTCGGTGTCCCACGAACAACAGAAACACTCCCAACAAGGAAACTCCCTTTAGTGTCGTGAACAGATCCAACTGTAGAATGCAACAAAACAAAACAATATTGTGATTAGTACTTGTATATGCGATGGTCTCCTTAATAGTCTAAACAAGAATCGGGGGTTATGAAAAGACTTGCCTTCCACCAGAACAGCACATAGAGAAGCAGAACAGCTGCAATTCCGCCATGGAAAAGTAGAGCGGGTATTGCAGAACCAGCCGACGATGGGAAACTCTTTATATTCGCTCCCAACTGTGTAAGCTGAAACATAAAAGGTTTATATGAGTAGTGAAACAAATGTGATGATGTTCTTCGTATACTATTTACAAGCAAAGGGCGACTAACCCCAATCAGGAAACCGATGAATGGGAGGACTATAAGACCCAAGAAAACTAGTGAGAGCTGTTTTGCTGGAAGCTTTTCAGGAATCCTGAAGATGTGTGATATTTCAGCTTTTGGTCCATAACTCGAGTGAGATTCAGTAGATTGTACAGGAGGACGAGGCGCCTTCTCTGGACGCTCTGGTAGGTCTAATTCGATGTGCCCAATATTACTCAATAAAGAGTTCTCCTGGAAAAAAGAGAAAGGAAGATAATAACATTGTACAAATTCCCGAAATATATAAATCAACTGCATTGGAACTTAAAGAACAGTACTTACCATCGAAGCATCTCCAATGGTTAGTTGGATCTCATATTTACCAGAGAGGTAGTAAAGCTTCTCAACCAATCCAAGAAAATCCTGAAAAAAAAATAACATTAATCATTAATATTGTATTGGGCGTCAAAATTGAAGATAAGTCGAGACAGAACAAAAAACAAGAAGATAAGTATTCTATGCAAAAGAAATTCAAAACCTAGTAGTATAAGGAACTTAACTAGAACTAATTCAGACTTCTTTGCAGAAGTTTTCACGAGAAAGATATGCTCGACCTGTGACTCATGTTTCAGCTTGAAAAATGCCTGCATGGAAGTAAACAATTCAAGAAAGCGAACAGTGCAAAACAATTTTTATAAGTGGGATCAGGAATGAACAAACCTGGTGTGGCTTAAATACATGGCCAAGTGGAGAAGTTAACTGGAATGACAGGCGTAGCTTTTGGAGGTGGTTTGCGGATAATGATACTGCTCCGTCTTTAGTTAAATCTAGCCTACAAATTTGCAAAGAGAAACAGGAAACAAAATGATGAATATAAATCCTAAGAAAAATGGTTAAGCAAGCAATCACAGTATGCAAAAAGGAAGTTGTTAAACAATAATACAGGTGACATACTTTTTCTGAGATTCAACGCTCCCAAGGTCACTATCAAGTACAGCAATTTCAGCATTCTCAATGCTAATAACTCCCGTGGCGGCTATAGGCACTTTTGTTTGAGCTTCGGTTATGTATGCTTTTTCATTTGCTGAATCATCTAAAACAATCTGCAGAAGACGAAGCTTAGAATGTTATCAATATACATATATATGAGGTCTTTGGGTGTAATAGAAACTAACAAGAGCAATACCTCAAATATAAATGTATACTTTCCAACATCAAAGTTTTTGGGAAAAGAGTCCAGGAAGTATGTTGCACTGTCAGCGTCAAACTTAAGCTCCTGTACTCCCAAAATGTCATGGAAACATGTAAACCGGCCCAAAACAGAGAAAACCGAACATTTACGAATGCGAGCTCAAACAGTAGAAGCTACACTCTTTTACCTGGTTATTAATTACAGAAGAATCCTTTGATCTAGAACTTATAGCTTGTGTGAGCTTCACACTAAGAGCTGGTGCCGTAGAACCGAGTACAGTGCTAACTTTAACCTAGTATTAGATAAAGATTAACATATTAGAATAATATACCCAAAAAAAACTTAATGGACGAAGGGTCTAGTCATTATCAAATAGATGAGAGACCTCTACTAAGAATATGCAATGCTATGAGACAGAGCCATCTCTAAACCAAATATCAGCTAATCCCAAAGTTGTAACCAGAAAATCCAAAGTTACGACTTTCACTACTAAACTACAACTAATCAGCAGGGAGACATAATAATAGCCAGTAAATCCAAAGTTATGACTTTCTCTACTAAACTACCACTAATCAACAGGGACACGTAAACAAAGCCAGGGAGTTCAAAGTTAAGACTTCCCTACTAAAATACAGCACCCAGAACTCTGAAGAGAGTTGTATGAACCCAAGAGGGGAAACAAATAAGATTACGGAAAGAGAAAAAGAAAATCCAAACTATGCCAGTCACATTTTCATGCCAGTTTATGATAAGGTACCTTCAAAGGTTCTTTCTTTGACAATGAAATGACGGTAGATGGAAGAGACAAGATGAGTGGAACAGAAAACCTGAAATGATAGAGAGTGACCATAGAACATATTATTCTTCAAATAGAATGACGAATTTTCAGCGAGAGTATAATAAATGAAATTTCACGAGTTTTCGAACTTTTAAACTTCTATTCGTCCCTACAGATATCTTTCTGCAGTATTTCTTTTGTTAAAAAAACTAGGATGGGATACTACAAGACATGCAAATAATTTGACAATGTAAAGCGAAACAGTTTTCCTCTACCAAAAGCAACTGTTAACACAGAAGAACAGAGGTAACAGTTGATCCTTGAAAATTTATGTCTTTCACTCACTCAATTCAAGGTTACTGAAATCCCGTCTTCGATGTGTACTGAAATCAACTGAAACGAAAATGCAGAAAATCGCATGAAAGTAGCTTTACCTGTTGTCTTCCAAACAAGCTAGTGCGTCTATTTGATTGAAGAAATCCTTGGCATCACCAGGAATTCCAACACCAAGAAGGAATTTGGCAAGACCAACTATCTTATCACCTGGAAGCTGCATGAGAGAATGGGAACACGAATGTGAATTATCAACGCATCTGGCAGAACAGGATAAACAGAAATATGAGTGAGTATTACATACGTTCAATCCTGTAGATTCTGAAGCTGCAAATGACGTAAGCCCTTTAATTACTGATGCAGTAGTTGAGATTGGGCTTTGACTTGCATCGACAGACTTCTCATCGAAATAAAATGTCCCATCATCTAAAATGCCAAAAATTAATTAAACACCATAAACGCAAAACCAAACAGGTGAAAAAATGAAGAGACTGAAAAGATTTCTTATGCATATAGCCATATACATAAGATAGCAAGTCGTTTTCTGCATACCATATTTTTGGATACTGTCAAACAGCTTCAGGATACCAGTCTTCAATGTCTGGATCTACAAGATGACAAACATGAATGAAGATATCATCACATGACCAACATTAATCACCCAAACTACCAGATAAAATAGCAAAAAGGAATTCAAAAAAACCACCAGCATAATCCAATAAGAAGTCAGGCAGACATGCAGAATTATAAAAACACTATTCTTTATAATTATCAAAACAAAATTGTAGAACACAATTCCCTGTAGCTAGGACTTGGAATTTATAATAATCAGAACACAATTCTTATTTTAGTTAATAAAAGGGTTCAAGACCAAAAGCAGATCAACACTAAACCAAGATACTGTGATGTCTCATCAAAATACATTCTCAGGAAATCAGTACTATAGTGGCTCAAAGATCTCACTTACCAATGATTGATCAATCTCTGAAGGTGCTAATGAAATCACTCCAGCAAGCGTTTCGAAGGCTAAGTCTGAGGAAAACAAAATCTTATGTTCAGAAGATTGAAAGATATAACAATGGAGCAAAAATAGTGAACAAGCTGAAGCAAGAAAAGAAGAGATGCAGAATCTAAAAGGTTTGTCATTATCGTTTGAGCATTGTGAAATACGAAGGGCTAATCCGATTTGTACTACTTACCAGCAGCAAAGGTGCTTGATTCGGGATTGTTGGAGCTGTAGCGCCATCTTCCATCAGTCTGGCTAAGAGTCTGACACAAATGCACAATATCAGCCAAATTTTACTCTGAAAACAATCTAAGTAGAATAATGCAGTAACTGAATTTCGGTAACATGTCAACAATATCTACACTTCTACAAGAGTCTAAAATTGATAGTTCAAAATGTACAATGTAACATCTGATAGTTCAACAACAACAAAATAAAAGGTGAGCTAGAAATGTTAAAACCTTGATGGAGCGGAAAATGGCTTCGGCATCTCCAATACTTAGATCAGTTCCAGAAAATTGCTCCTGTATTTACGGAAAGGCGAGGTCAAACCCTGAAGCCAGTAAAAAGGAAAAGCAGAAAGCCAGAGCTATGGAGTTGAATAAAACAAAACTATTCCCAAAACTATTTTTACACTTCCATGTAATGAGCCAAAAACAAACAAAACTCTCTTAAAATTACTCCCACTCAAGACGCCCATCAAAAGTCTAATCCGTATTTACCTTAACAAGAACCAAACCTCTGACAGAATAGTAGAAATCAAGCAATGACTTTGCACCTTTAACACCAGCTTGAAGTTGAGAAACAATGTCCTTCAAAAGAGGAATAAAAAATGAGCATACTTTAACCACTTAAGGTAAACGACTTTGTGATACTGAGAGGGAGACAATTGTTTACCTTAAGAAGAACAGCTTCACCAGTTTTACATTTTAGAATCCCATTAACGCTTAAAGCATAGAATGCATCCTTTAGAGTAGAAGAAGACGATCCTAGAACTTTAACCACATTCTCACAAGTCCTTGAGCTAAGATCAGACTTTTTATCAATTCCAAGTATCTCCAAAGTCTTTAATGCTTCATAAGCCTCCTCTAAGCTGATTAAAGAAAACGAAAAAACTCAAACTTTTAGATAGGTAACACACACAAAACAATTCATGAACTAAGTAGTAATCAGTGAAATGTCATTAAAAACACCTAAATCAAAACAATGTTAACTAAGTATATAGAGAAACCAACCTTTTGTAGGATCCATCGACTGGTACGAAGACATCCACAGCCGCAGATCGGTGAGAGTCTGAGATCGGCTGGAAAACAGAAGCAGCACCGCAAATTGCTACGGCGAGTATCAGAACCACAAAATGTAAACCACTTCCAGCCATCATCACTGCATAAGAAAAAAAAAAAAAAAAACAGATTAACTTATCAAAATCCAAACAATTACGCATCTACGACGGATGGATCAAGAAAAGAAAAAACAACCGGAGATTTAAGCTTCTTACAGATCGGAAGTAGATCCGTACAAGGCAAAGAAGCGGATCAGAGGTCGACGAGTCTCAGTAGTCAACGGAGACTGAGGTTTGTGGAAAGCGTAGGATCGATCTAATGACTTTTGAACCCCAGAGGACGTAACCAGAGAGAAAGAGCACAAAAGGCTAAAAAATTATGAGTGTTTGAGTTTGGTGACAGCAACTGAAATGACGAATTTACCCTCGTTTCCAGCTTAATTTACACTCCAGTGACATTGTGGTTTAAGATATGAAACGACGACGTGTCAGAAAACCCTAAAACCTTAACAGTTCAACCACCATCGTCGTTCCAAACGGAGAGCTCCGCTCTGAGGAGAAGATCAGCATCACAGAAATGATCCGATTCGCGAGACCAAAACCTAAAATCGAGCTAGTGGGTTACAATCTTCTTCAGAAATGCTACGCAAGTGGAACCCCTAAAGGAAAAGCTAAGCTGAAGACAGGTCAACCACTGAAGCGCAACAAACTCACAATCAAGAAAGGCGGCGGAAGCGGCGGCGGAGGAGGTGGTGAGGAAGCGGGAAAAGGAAAAGGAAGAATCTCAGATGAGAATCAGAAGCTATACGACCAATGCATAAACGCTCCTTGCCCTGTTCGTTACCTAAGACCCAAGGATATAGAACGAGAGGCGAAACGAGAGAAGCTAGGGTTGATCAGTAAGGCGAGACAACGAGAGATTGAGATTCAGAAGAAAAGTGGATATAAAATGGGAGTTATTACTATTACCACTGAGCCGATTAGGATTGGGACTCCGGGATTGGATTACATTTCGTTAGGGATTTTTACGGAAGATGAGTTGCCTAAGTATAAAGTTACGGTAGAGGATGGGAAGAGACTTGCTAAAGAGTATAGTAGAGTGCTTATGAGAGAGCATAGGGCGAAACGTGTGGCGGAGACTAATTTGTTGAAGTTGAGGGAAGCTGCTGTTGAGGCATTGCCTGAACATTTGAAGAAGGCTGCTTTAGAGCGTGATTTGACTCCGTTTTATACAGCCCCATCTTCCAAGCCGCGGTTGCTGCCATACATCCAAAACACAACAATATTAAGATTGGAATTTACACAGAAGATAGAGATACATGTGTGATCAGAGGAAGCTGAGTACCTGCCCAATACCAGCGATCAGAAACTGACCAGATTTGGCAAAAGCTAAAGAGTTGACAAACCCAGGCTGCAAAAAGATCATAAGCCTTGGATGTCAGTATCATACAAATAGGCGATAAGAGCCAAACTAGGAAAACAAACAAGTGGAAGCTCGTATAAAGGTTGTATTGCTCTAGCTTCACTTTCAACACCCCATAAACGCACACAACCATTACCAGCTCCCGATGCAGCGAGATGGCTACCTCTGCAGACGGCGACTGAACTGACCCAAGAACATGCTGATGTACTGTTAAAACAGAATCATCATCAGCTATTCACGGGGTGAGCATTCTTAACCAACGATAAACGTAGATAGAGATAAGCAAGTCAATATGAAGGCTTTCACAACAGTTTTTCTCAAGTTGAACGCAATTACCTTATGTAACTGCATTGATATCGCATCCCCGCGAAGAGCATCAATGCTTAGGAGTTGAGGCTGGTGTCCAAAACTTAGCGCTATAGGAGCTCTCTCTTCTGCATCCCATATTCTGAATGTTTTATCATATGAACCAGAAAAGACTTCTGCAGTTCCTTGTCTAAAGCATAGACTAGAAACAATTCCACGATGACCTGTAAAGGCCTGTAGATACATAACTAAAGAGGCTGATACAGCAACACACAGTGAAACAAATAAGATAGGAATTAAACCATTAGACATGGTCTCGTATGCGGACATCCCACAAATGAACATGGCAATCAACTCCTCCAGTTGCTAGATACTAGCCATCAGAGCTAACCGCTAGTGTTAGGGATTGTACTTGTTATGCCTTTCATTCCAAGATTCCTCGAATTTTAACCCGTGTGACCTCAAGACTTCATCGCTTGGCCATTTGTACTCTTCGCTTTTACCAGAAGATACATCCCAGTGCAGGATAGTACGTCTTTTGAAACTGAGAACCCTCTCGAATTGTCATCTGATAGAGTTACTGCTGTAACAGACTGTTGGTGTTTGACTATAAGTCTATAACACGAAACTCATCACTACTCCGTGTTTCTTGAAAACTGTATTGGTAAAGTTGTGAATATGTTTGCAATATTGTGGATTGTCCTCTCGACCACAATATTGTATCAAAATTTTTAGTTAATTACATATTTAATTAATAAATTAATATCATAAAAGTAAACTTAGCGTCACTTATTAATGGTCATTTCTAAAACCGACGAAACTTTTAGATGCTAAACTTATTAATGTCATTTCTAAAACCGAAACAAAGAATATTAATGTCAACCCTTATTAATGGCATTTCTAATACCAACCATACTATTCAAGTCTTTTGAAACTGAAGTTATGAAAAATCAACGTTTTTACATCCCTTCTTTTTGGTAGTGTAGTATCCCTAGTTTATGTAACAACCTCTGCTATATATATATTGTAAAGTAATCTCTGGCTATCTTTCAAAAATAACCTCAAATACTACTATCGTGATCTTTTGTTAAAATCTCTTAACTACAAGCAAAAAAATGGAAAAATCTCCAATAAAATTTGCTTTCGTTATGTTCCTAATTTTTACATCAGGTAAGTTTTAAAATTTCATGCATTAAACAAGTAACGGAAATCTATATGCAGTTTTATAATTTATAATTTCTTATTTGTGTAGTGATGAGTATCGGTACAGTTCGAAATGTTGAAGCAAAAAGGTTATTACCTGAAAATGTTCCTCTACATCATGAAGTTTTGCCACAGGTCTTTCATGGTGAAAAATGCAAGAAAGGGTGTCCTGTGAAATGTTATACTATTAACAGAATTACTCTTTGTTTATGTGTATGCAGTGGGGGACCTAAAAATAAATTTTAATGGGGCCAATTATTTAATACAACTCTTTATCTTTTTAATCTATACTACTAATTGGGAAGCACACTTAGGAATAAAAAAAAACAATAAAACAAGAATATCATACAATGCCCCTACGACATAGAAAAGCAAAGAACAAGGAAAAAAGTATTTGAGGGCAAAAAGGTAATCTTAAAGAACAAGGAAAAAAGTATTTGAGGGCAAAAAGGTAATCTTTTTGAGTAGAAACACATGAACCCAAAGTGTTTGGACATAAGCTTATTCTGACCTTATATATTGTAGATGCATGTCCAAACATGTAAGTTCTCGCAAACCTGTGAGTAAAATTAAATCCAAACAGATAATTTGCAAATACCAACCATAATATTCGTTAGTCATCTAAACTCTAACATATCAGGGATTCTAAACAAAACCGTTTTAGACAACTTACCATTCACCATAAACGTCACCATAGTAAATAATTGCCATATATGTTCGTCAATTATTCAAAACAAGACAAATCCAAACAGCTTTGTTTCAATTATATACCATAACAATTTTGTTGCCATAATCATCACCATAGTAAATCATTTTCATCGTAATTTAATCTGTTAAAATTATGCGAACTAGATTTTAACCCGCGGTACACCGCGGACATATAATTTCTATTATAATTTATAGTTTATGTTGTATCTATTTGTTAAATATTGAATGTTTTGTAAATAGAGGAATAACTAAATTTATATTATTTTTTAACCTTCAATACACTTCATGACCATTTGTTTGTTATATTTAGTTTGTTTTGTTTAGTATTTGAGATTCTATTTTGATTTTTAATTATTATAACAAAATAAGAGATCTAAATACATAATCAGTAATTATACGCTGTGATTAAGTCATATTTTTCCTAATGATTTAATATTTTATACAATCTTAGTTAAATCAACTTGATTTTATGTCAAATATTCTAATATTAGTAGTGTTGATAAATAATTATATGAGGATTTAACCCGTGTTAACACAAATTTAATAATATTTTATTAATTTCAACATGTTCTCTTTATAACTCATCTACTATATAACCACATTATATAGTATTTTAGAATTTTTTAATTTTATATATTCGTAATAATTAAATTTTTTATTAAGTTTATATATGTTAATTATAATATTAAAATAATTGTCAGTCGAAATTTTTCTTACGTTAAGAATTAAAGCTCACAGATTTTGGAAAAACAAAATGGGAATCAAATTGTTTCTTTCGTTGTTTACGAAGGATTCAGATATAAAATATCTTCAAAACACAACATAATGTATGGTTAAATATATGATAGTTTATATTTCCATATTGATTACTGTTATTTTTAATTGAAATAAAATGTAAAATATTTAGGAAACAAAATCTAGAGTAATGTTAGTTTTGGAAATTTTTTAGGGGTTAATGTTATGAATAACTTTTTAAATAAACAAATCTAAAAGGGCATAACACAAAATGTACTTCAAAAATGTTAATATAGATGAGAACAATATTTGATTTCAAAAACTTACCATAATATCAATCATGTTAAACAAAAACAATTACGATTTTAATGCAATCAACAATCGTCCTCTACCATATCTCTTCAAACAAATAAGAAAATGAAAACATTAACTGAAAAACTAGAATTGATTTTCCGAATATTCTACAATTACCACAATCGCAACAACTCATAACTAAAATTTCTATATAAACAAGAGAATACGGCATACACTTAAAAACACATCAAACGTAGAAAAATAGATCAGAAAAACACCTTAGTAGAAGAGATGGTTCCCAATGATGGTTTCACTCATGTCTACGAACTTAAGGCCTTCAAAACAACATGGAAAATAAAAGTCAACATTGTGCATACACAGAAGCAGTATACCACATAAACTAGAGAGATTCTAGAGATGATTTTGGCTAATACGGTAGTAAGTTTATTATTTTTACAAAAACTTTTGAAAATATTTTATATTGTCTTTAGTGAGTGGCGAATAGAGAACTTTCAACTTACAAGAGCCTTAGTAAAGTTCTCGGATAGCTATAACGTATTGTTAGTTTAAATTATATATATAGCTTAATATTTTTAATATTAGTATTGAATAATTATTTTCTAATGCAGATGTTGTTGGCCAAGTGTTTTCTATTGGTGACATGAAAAGCTCAGTGACAAACCGAAAAAGAGATTAGAGGTTGAGCTGCAAGACACAAGGTAGTGATAACAGATTTTCTCTCTTGAGAAAGAGCTAAAAAATAATAAAGACGAAATATTTTCAATGCAGTGACCAGCGTCTGTCATTTACTTTGTGGGGGAAGTTTGCTGACAATAATTGAACAGCATGTCATGATGTAAATGATGCAATGGTCATTACAATATTTTTTGTGTGTATAAAGACGGAAACCCTCAGAAGGAAACTATGAATGTTGTTTTCAAAGAATGTTTCAGAATTTGAAATAACTCGCTTAGAAATCCTTCATCAAGGTAAAAATATTTCTTTAGTGTTTTCTGTATTTTAATATTTTTAAGATTTAAAGTTCTACGTATTTTTGAATATATAATCTATACCACTTCTGATATTCGAAAAGGATATTACAATGGATGAAAAGACTGTCGAAGATGGTGTAGGGGAGTATAGTTTTTGTTACAGAGAAACGTTATTGTGATTTGTCCAAAAAAGAAAACGTTTTTGTGAAGGAATGTCGTTGTATGTATTATCTCAAGGACAAATGATTTATCTTTATTGTTAAGATTATTTTGTAATAAGTTAATGTGGTTTTTTCTGTTTGAAGTATACCTACTGTATCTACCGTAAGTTTATTTCAAAAAAAATTCCATACTATTAAGAACTTTTGTTTTCTAAATATTTGTTTCCTTTTTTAGATTTTTAAAAATATCGAATTTAAACTATTTTCTTTAATTATTCTTTGTCAATCATATATAATTACAAAACAGAGACAAGATTAAAAAGCAACACATTGAGATGAATATGGAACATGAAAAACTTACACGTAACAAATGATGATGTATTCTTTATTCTACAGCCAGTTTGTAAGTGTACTCATCTTAATGTAAAAACAGAATCAGCCTAAAAAAACAAATTCGTATTAGAGTTTAGTAAACTTTAAAACCCGTAATTAGTTTAAACTTAAAATTGATTTCATTACTTATCTTTGATATCGTAGTCCTCAACTGTTTCATATCCTGACAAGGTCAATAAAACCCAGATTTAAAAAGAAGAACTGACAAGTATACAATGTAATTTTATAAGATTTTAATAAAAAGAATATGAAGCAAACTTATTTCTAAAGGATCAACAAGTCTCATACCGGATTTACACTGGAAAAATTCCACGTCAAAGCAATATTCAAACGAAATGCATCAATTAGATTACAAATCAAATAACAAATTAAACTGTTGGTTTGATTAGAGAAATATATCCAACTATTAACTTACTAGTTCAATCGATTTCCAATAACATCAAAAAGCAGTTATTGTAGTGGTGGATCTGAGTTTGCCCTAGGGAAAACGGTTGACCTGTTTGATGAATTAACAACAACTCTGTTTAGAAAGCTACTTTTTTGAAAAAAATAAGAAATTAAAATCTTCAAAAACCACAAAAACCAGGTTTAAAACAATCTATAAGAATACAGATCTCACATCGAAAATCAATTAAAACGATAGACAAAAAGTAATTGAAAAGGCAAATAACAAATTCAATTGTTAAACGAAATTGAAACAACAGTTCCAACTGTTAACTTACCTGTTCAGACAATCAGTACTCTAACTACGAAAAAGATATTGAAGAAGTATCCGGATTTTAGAAAAAAAGGGAATATCGATTTAGATTCAGCTGTAATCGTATATGCTTCGTTGAGAATAAGAGTCGAAGAGGAGTGGAGAAGAAGACCCAATTTTGTATGTCTTTTCGTTTCCTTTTCGTTCTCTTATTTTTTTTTTCACAAAACACCTAATGACATTTCATGGATATTACGGCCCAATTAAAGTGAAATCATATACAGGCTCATTAACATTTTGTGGGTAATTATTTACAAACTGACCCAATAGGCCAATACTAACACTAATACCATTATTTTATAAAAATTACAACTAAACTTAAAAAAAACCTGTAACAATTATAATTTTTAAACTAGATGAATCATATATAAATTAACAAGATGAAAAAAGTCAATTATTTTTTTAATATTTATATTATAACATATGATATATAAATATAATTATATTTGTGTTTGTGTTACTCCATACAGAATGTCGAAAGTTCCTGTTTTTGCCTAAATGTCGTTTCTAATCGGAAATAAAAAAAGTGTCTCATGCAACAGGAATTTAGGAAAGAGTATATGACACAATTGGATGAGACATGACGAAACGGAAAAGGAATTACGTCCACCCTTAAATATTTGGATTTTTCTAAAATATGATTTAGATAATCGAACAAGATATTTTGATGATAGAGCTTTAATCGAGTTTTCGGATTGGATTCGGATTCGCGCCCAAGATTATCGGGTGAATCATATCAATTTGCTCGAATCGATTTTTGTTTTGGACACACATCTTTGTGTTTGTCGTTTCATCTTTTTCTTTTGTTTTTTTTCCCAGTACATATAAATTGTTAATGAATATTGGATCCAATAATGACCCAACTTTTTACAACAAACGAACCATATCTCCAAAATAAATTTGGACTTCAATATTAATGGCCAATTACGCTTGCCATGATATTTTAACATATAGACTTACATAATCTTTAATTTTATGATAAACTACAATATAAAAGTTTCTAAACATTTAAAAAAAATGTATATGTGCGGGTCGATCACTAGTTTTAAATTTAAAACAAAACAAACAGAAATATGTTGTTTTATTTTGTGTATATAAAAACTAATAGAGAAAGTAAAATAAATTACATATAGCAAAACAATGAACAGAAATATTAAAATAAATAATAATAATAATAATGAGATTTCAACAATTAAAAGAAAAAGAAAAAGCAATATAAAGCTAATGTCCAAAAAAAAAACAAAAAAAAACTATGTAAAGAAAATCACATTTTAAACCCTTTAAGTGTTGATGATGGGTACCACTTCACCAAATTAATTTCACTAAAAGCATTTTTATCGGTAGGTTTGTTATTTTGGGATTCTTACATTTTTTAGTAGTAAAAAGTGTACTTTTTAAAAATATCCAAACTATAGTTTTTTTTTTACACCGCCTACAAAAACCATCATGACCGTCACAGAATAAATATGATAAATATTGTTTTTTTTGGGAATGGAAGTGACAAAAACATAAAGAGAGGATATTCTCGTCGCAAGTTCAATGACCAAGATTTAATTTAATTTAGTTTAATGCTTCGGTTTTAATTTGTGTTTCTTTTCAAAAAATGACAATTATTATTTTACTTGTAATTAATTCTATATAAGTGTTATTTATTACAATTAAATTAATTTTTGAATATTTTTATTAAAAATTAACCAAATTAGAAAATTCTCTCAATAAATTTATAAGTTATCGATAAAATAACTTCTATAAGTTTTGAGATTTTTAAAGTTCCAACATTATTACTTTATGGAGGTTTTACAGTAGATGTAAGGATGTAAAATAAATTTCTTCCCAATCTAGTCTAAAATCTAATTCTTATTTATCAACTCAAACCTACACATCTAATAATTTATTTTAATTGTAAAATCTAAATTTTAATTCTTATTTGTCAACTCAAACCGACAAAATTTTTTATTTAATTATAAAATCTAAACTCTACCCTCTCCCTTTAAGTTATAAACCCAAACATAAACCATAATTTTCTTATAAATCCAAACTCACATATCATCCTACTATATTAATTGAGAAGTACAAATATGAAACTAAATTTAAAATGTGTAAAAAATTACATTCAATTGCCATTAGAAATTTTTTATTAAGGTTAATTAATTAACTAAATAAATATAATTAATTAAAAATAAAAAACGCTGAGAGATCAAAAATAAATAAAAATTTAGAAAAGTAAAACAAATCTATTCAAATCAAAACTAACTTGTACTAGAAAAAAAAATTAACAGCTAAGATTTTAAAAAAATACAAATAATTATTATTTAAAAAATTATTATCTCTCTCTAATAAAATTATGGACGAAAATTACTAAATATTTTTTAAAAAATATAAACCAATCAGAATTTCAAAAAACTATGATTTTATATCCAAGTAGACAATAAAATTATTTTTAATAACTAGATTTCAAAGATTTTATTAAGATTTTAAATTATGATTCTCCTATCATCTTTATTTTATTTTATTTACAAATTGTTTAGAATTTTCACATAATACTTATAATTAGTAAATATTCAGAATTTTTTCTGCATATGTTGTGATTTAAATTTTTAAAAATGAAGATATATTACTCTTTTTTTTAATGTAAAACATATATTACTCAATTTATGTAAAAATGATTGTTTTAATTTTCACATTGGCGGGTTGGTAAAACTAACTTTATATAGTTGATAAATTAATAAATTTTATTTGCTCACAATTATCATATTAAAATTACTACTTCAAATTTCACAAAATATTGATGCAAATACAACAAACAAACAATATAAAACTGTAATACACATAAAAAGTAAAATATTATAAGATTCTAAAATAATTCGTATTAAAAACACATATAGATTTATAGAATAATTAAAAATAAATATTATCTCAAACAAAATAATTTTTAAAAAAATATATAACAATAGTTTTTATTATTATATTATATATTTTTTTTTTAAATATGGACCGTGCTTTAAGCATGGAATATAACCTAGTATCATTTAATTGTAAATTATAAATTTCTATTTATAAACCTTAACCAACATATAACCTTCTAAATCAAAACTTAATAATATTTTATATGATGTACTAACCCCTGTGACCAGCGTACATCCGCCAATGCATACAACACGAATGTGTGTCGGATATAAAACCAGACCTAATGCATGTTTTGATGATGAAAAATCTATTAACATATTGAAAATTTAGACAAGCCAAAAGACATTACAATATGTGAGAGAACCCTAATTAAAGAAATGAAGAATCTGACAACTTAATAAAAATGGAAAGCCAAAGCCAATATCTTTTAAAAACACTAGTGATCTAAAGTTGTACCACCAGAATTATCAGCAACAACACCACCTTCCTCAGCTTCCTGCAACGCCATCTTCTCCTTCAACGTCGCCTTAGCTGTATCATACGTCGCGTGCAACCCAAACAAGACGTAATATACAAGCAGAATACCTGTCCAGATTGCAAACCTAATGAAAGATTTGACATCGATCGAACCAAGAAGAAATATATTAATAGCGATCGAAGCTGAAGGCAACCACGGGACCAAAGGAACACCCCAAACTTTCGGGGCCCTAGCTTGCGGTACAAGAAATTTCATCCCAACTGTAGACAAAAACCATATCGGAGCCGAAACGCAATATCCAATCCAATCTTCTTTTCCCAAGGCCCAATATACAGCAGTCGCGGTTGAGGACGCAAAAATCAAACCTAAGAACACTAAAAACTTGTTACGGTCACGAGAAGATGTTTCTCCGGTGACGTAATATCTTCTGACGAGAAGAGCCACAGCAACGAACATGAAGATGAAAAGTGTCGAAACAGACAAGAGATCGGCTAAAATTCTCAGTTTTGTGAAGAAGGCTATGAGAGCTGTCGCTGCGAGCATTACCACGGTAGCGTTAATCGGTGTTCCGGTCTTTGCGTTGACTTGAGCTAGCCATGGAGGCAACATATGGGTCCGGGCAATGTGCGTCATGTACCTAGCTTGACCAATGGCTCCAACTAACAAAACCGTCGTCATACCTACACATTTCAACGATTAGTTTGGATGTGGCACATAAACCAAGTTTTGTTTGCTTAAGATAATGCTTAGGATTGTGAGTTTAGTTAGAATATACAAAAATCAAATGTAAACATATACACAAACGCAACATTTTAATCAAGGCCAAAATTGTTGTTATATACCTTTAAGGGCACCAAACGCGACAATGTACTTAGCCCAATCCCATCCAACATCCGAAAAAGCAACCGAGAATGGCGCATCCGGATCAATCTGGCTATACGGTTGCATGAGACACAACGCAACCGCCATGAGACAATAACAAACCGTGGTAACCACCATCGATCCAACAAGACCAATAGGAATATCTCTCCCTGGATTTTTGGTCTCCTCAGCCATCGTCGAAACAGCATCAAATCCAATATAGGCAAAGAAAAGAACCGCCGCGGATTTAAACACTCCTCTAACGCCATACGGAGTGAAATCGCTGTAGTTTTTTAGGTTGGCTTTAGTAAATCCCGCGATAACAACAAAGAGAATCACGACCATGTGGATTATAGAAGCGATGTAATTAAATCTTGAGGATCCTTTTGTGCCAAGGACTGCTAAAACGCAAATGATCACGCAAACTCCGACGGCGATTGGATCTAAGTGGCTATAGTCTTCGCCAAGACGGGGAACTATGACGCGGAAGTCGTCAGGTTTATGGTTCAAAAGAGTGGCGAAGTAAGAGGTCCATGATCGAGCCACGGCAGCTCCGCCGACTACGTATTCGAGGATTATGTTTCCGGCGGCGATGAATGCCATGAAGTCCCCTAGCTCCACTCTTAAGTAAGCGAAAGAACCGCCTAAATATACATTTGACGAATATGTAACGTCGGTAGTAAATACGTTAGTGTGTACTTAAATATTTTTTGGTTATTCTTTAACTATAAACCAGTATATAGACAGAACAAAAAAACAAATTTTAAACTGTTGTAATGAATGTGGAAATAATATAATATATTTGTGTGTATGTTAAGTCTTACTAGGAGACCTCGGCCAGAATTAAAATTGTGATAAAAGTTGATATATTACCGACCAAAAATTATTATTACTTTTAAAGCCAAAACGAAAATCTAATTACATGGCGACAAATTTGCCCCCTTTTGTGAACAATATATGTTAGCTTAGACTTCATTAGTTATTTTTAGAGAATGTCTAAAATGTTTTTTTAATAATTAATTTTAATTATAGATATCTCTAAATGTGTAAAAGTGTTTCTAACTAGACACTTAAAAACATTTTTGCAAACACTAAAGACACTTATAATTATAGAGTATTAAATTAATTATAAAAAGAATGTTTAAACATTCACCAAAAATAAGCAATAAAATGGTCTTAACTATCAACNCATAATACTTATAATTAGTAAATATTCAGAATTTTTTCTGCATATGTTGTGATTTAAATTTTTAAAAATGAAGATATATTACTCTTTTTTTTAATGTAAAACATATATTACTCAATTTATGTAAAAATGATTGTTTTAATTTTCACATTGGCGGGTTGGTAAAACTAACTTTATATAGTTGATAAATTAATAAATTTTATTTGCTCACAATTATCATATTAAAATTACTACTTCAAATTTCACAAAATATTGATGCAAATACAACAAACAAACAATATAAAACTGTAATACACATAAAAAGTAAAATATTATAAGATTCTAAAATAATTCGTATTAAAAACACATATAGATTTATAGAATAATTAAAAATAAATATTATCTCAAACAAAATAATTTTTAAAAAAATATATAACAATAGTTTTTATTATTATATTATATATTTTTTTTTTAAATATGGACCGTGCTTTAAGCATGGAATATAACCTAGTATCATTTAATTGTAAATTATAAATTTCTATTTATAAACCTTAACCAACATATAACCTTCTAAATCAAAACTTAATAATATTTTATATGATGTACTAACCCCTGTGACCAGCGTACATCCGCCAATGCATACAACACGAATGTGTGTCGGATATAAAACCAGACCTAATGCATGTTTTGATGATGAAAAATCTATTAACATATTGAAAATTTAGACAAGCCAAAAGACATTACAATATGTGAGAGAACCCTAATTAAAGAAATGAAGAATCTGACAACTTAATAAAAATGGAAAGCCAAAGCCAATATCTTTTAAAAACACTAGTGATCTAAAGTTGTACCACCAGAATTATCAGCAACAACACCACCTTCCTCAGCTTCCTGCAACGCCATCTTCTCCTTCAACGTCGCCTTAGCTGTATCATACGTCGCGTGCAACCCAAACAAGACGTAATATACAAGCAGAATACCTGTCCAGATTGCAAACCTAATGAAAGATTTGACATCGATCGAACCAAGAAGAAATATATTAATAGCGATCGAAGCTGAAGGCAACCACGGGACCAAAGGAACACCCCAAACTTTCGGGGCCCTAGCTTGCGGTACAAGAAATTTCATCCCAACTGTAGACAAAAACCATATCGGAGCCGAAACGCAATATCCAATCCAATCTTCTTTTCCCAAGGCCCAATATACAGCAGTCGCGGTTGAGGACGCAAAAATCAAACCTAAGAACACTAAAAACTTGTTACGGTCACGAGAAGATGTTTCTCCGGTGACGTAATATCTTCTGACGAGAAGAGCCACAGCAACGAACATGAAGATGAAAAGTGTCGAAACAGACAAGAGATCGGCTAAAATTCTCAGTTTTGTGAAGAAGGCTATGAGAGCTGTCGCTGCGAGCATTACCACGGTAGCGTTAATCGGTGTTCCGGTCTTTGCGTTGACTTGAGCTAGCCATGGAGGCAACATATGGGTCCGGGCAATGTGCGTCATGTACCTAGCTTGACCAATGGCTCCAACTAACAAAACCGTCGTCATACCTACACATTTCAACGATTAGTTTGGATGTGGCACATAAACCAAGTTTTGTTTGCTTAAGATAATGCTTAGGATTGTGAGTTTAGTTAGAATATACAAAAATCAAATGTAAACATATACACAAACGCAACATTTTAATCAAGGCCAAAATTGTTGTTATATACCTTTAAGGGCACCAAACGCGACAATGTACTTAGCCCAATCCCATCCAACATCCGAAAAAGCAACCGAGAATGGCGCATCCGGATCAATCTGGCTATACGGTTGCATGAGACACAACGCAACCGCCATGAGACAATAACAAACCGTGGTAACCACCATCGATCCAACAAGACCAATAGGAATATCTCTCCCTGGATTTTTGGTCTCCTCAGCCATCGTCGAAACAGCATCAAATCCAATATAGGCAAAGAAAAGAACCGCCGCGGATTTAAACACTCCTCTAACGCCATACGGAGTGAAATCGCTGTAGTTTTTTAGGTTGGCTTTAGTAAATCCCGCGATAACAACAAAGAGAATCACGACCATGTGGATTATAGAAGCGATGTAATTAAATCTTGAGGATCCTTTTGTGCCAAGGACTGCTAAAACGCAAATGATCACGCAAACTCCGACGGCGATTGGATCTAAGTGGCTATAGTCTTCGCCAAGACGGGGAACTATGACGCGGAAGTCGTCAGGTTTATGGTTCAAAAGAGTGGCGAAGTAAGAGGTCCATGATCGAGCCACGGCAGCTCCGCCGACTACGTATTCGAGGATTATGTTTCCGGCGGCGATGAATGCCATGAAGTCCCCTAGCTCCACTCTTAAGTAAGCGAAAGAACCGCCTAAATATACATTTGACGAATATGTAACGTCGGTAGTAAATACGTTAGTGTGTACTTAAATATTTTTTGGTTATTCTTTAACTATAAACCAGTATATAGACAGAACAAAAAAACAAATTTTAAACTGTTGTAATGAATGTGGAAATAATATAATATATTTGTGTGTATGTTAAGTCTTACTAGGAGACCTCGGCCAGAATTAAAATTGTGATAAAAGTTGATATATTACCGACCAAAAATTATTATTACTTTTAAAGCCAAAACGAAAATCTAATTACATGGCGACAAATTTGCCCCCTTTTGTGAACAATATATGTTAGCTTAGACTTCATTAGTTATTTTTAGAGAATGTCTAAAATGTTTTTTTAATAATTAATTTTAATTATAGATATCTCTAAATGTGTAAAAGTGTTTCTAACTAGACACTTAAAAACATTTTTGCAAACACTAAAGACACTTATAATTATAGAGTATTAAATTAATTATAAAAAGAATGTTTAAACATTCACCAAAAATAAGCAATAAAATGGTCTTAACTATCAACTAAAATATAATAATCAATCATCCGATTGGACAATTTTGTGATTTTTTTGTCAACAAGAAGATAAATATTTTTGGCTACTATATATCAAATTTATAATAGTAAGATTATACGATAGACAGATAAGTGCAGCATGTGTATGTGAAATTGTGAACGACCCTCTGAAGTCAACTAATTAATTGACCCCGGAGATTCCGTCAGGCCACGATAGTTGAAAACTCAATACAGGATAATATACAGTTTATGTTCTATAAAGAATACAAGCAATGGTAGGTGCGAGCATGTCCTTATCATCTAAAAGTTTGTACCTATTTTATTACAGTAAGACAAACGAAACAACGTAACTACTATATTCCTATGCGTTTAAAAGTATTAAAGAGCATAGTGTATGGTTGACTCTATGTACATAAATAGTATACTTTTATCGGTCTACGGTGAATGAAAGTGACTGTCTAACTGATACAGAAAAAGGATCTTCTGAAATTTTATATGTAAAAACGTATCTTTCGTTACTAAACCACTACACTAGGGACACCCTAGAACATGGGACAAAACTTAATTCACGCCGAACCAAAAAAAAAAAGATTTAACTTGCGGGGAAAATGAAACAACATAAATGATTGAATCAAAAGATTTAACTTGCGTTTTGGTTCAAAGGTGTAAAACTAAATTTTAAACTTGTTAAAATATTTTTGTTCTTATCCTAATTATTCAAAATTTTATATAAAATAAAAAAACTTGAACAAGAATATACAATAAAATAAGATAGTATTTTTTAATTACCAGCGACGGGAATCTCAACGGCGAACTCGGTGTAACAAAAGACGGAGAGCATGGCGGAGACACCGGAGACGGCGTATGACAACACAACCGCGGGACCGGAATATTCACGTGCTTCAAGTCCGGTGAGAACGAATATACCGGAGCCAATGACAGCACCGATACCAAACCACATCAGATCCCACCACGTCAACGTTTTCTTCATCTCGTGACCACTACGAGCCTTTATCTCGTTGATCTCGTCGGTGTCGAGTGAACGAGTGGTAATACGATCCAAGAACCTACTAGGTGTTTCTTTAAGTGCCTTAAAGTAATTCCCCATGCTTTGGAACGATTCCTCCGGTAAGAAATCGTCTTTTGTGCATGAACAGCCTCGCCTACGTAGGCCAGCGTCACCACCTTGTTCCGATGCCATTCTTTTTTTTCTTTTTTTTTTTTGGTCCGGATAAACAAGAAATTATTACGATCCAGATTCTGATTGAGATTCAGAATCTGAGATCGGTTTTGTAATACAAGTTTACAATGAATGGAGACTAGAAACTTGGGAAAATACAGAGAGAGTATATGAAATTGAAAAGCGTATGATTTTGTTTTAATTTTTTTTTTGTAAGTAACAGATAAACAGATAAATTTGGGATCTTAAAGTCTGCCTTACTTATAGTAATAGTAGGTATCCTTTGACGTTTCTGTAAACAATATTTTTGTGTAATTAGCTGGAATTACGATACCGAGAAATTAAATATGGAATTAGAAACCTTAAATGATAGAATCAATCCATGAGATTTTTGTGTATTATGATTATGAGGTGACTAGTTTGGTCAGTAGTTGCATTCTTTGACATTTTTTAATTTTTATACAAAGAAGGAATTGTCAAAAAATAATACATACATACAAACAAGGTGTAAATCGAATTATGTCAAAAATAAGAAAAGAAATAAACTAGTTTGGTTCGAATTTCACACACCAAAAACTTACCGCAATTGCTCCTCTTTGCCTCAAGAAAGACATTGGATTCATCTATTTTTTAATGTTTATTTTGTTTTAATACTGATTTTCTCAATTTTATATTAAACGATGTCAGATCCAAGAACTGTGATACTTATTTGGGTTATCTTTTTACCTCCAATAAACCATGAAAAACAAAAATAACAAAACGAAAAGATCATGCCTCTTGTGTGTGTTATGTGAATTAAAAGAGCATTAAGTTATTGGAACTGAAAATAATTGGGGGAAGTGGGAGCTAAAGAAGAACTTAAAACTTGTCTTTGCAAAAGTTTTACATAAGATGATTAAATATAAATATATATATATATATATATACATATAATATTACTATTATAACAAGATATTATATTCGAATCAAATTTAGGAAATAATTCATATGAGAATCATACCATTAAATCAATATCAATATATTATATTTGAAACCGAAGTATAGGAAATAGAGACTTCTTAAAATATCTAGAGATTAGAGAGAACTAGTCAGTGGATGTTAATATTCTTTTATTTTTTTTGAACCTTAATTAGTTTTTTTTATGGTGGAAACTTTTGGTTGTCATCATTTTAAGCCTAAATCTTTTTCTCCCACGATCAAAAGAACGAAGATTGAGAGTATTGTCACTAAGGCTCAATGGCTCTATTATGGCTCGATTTGAATTTCTCTTATTTCATTTGCGTCAGCTCCTACACACGTATCAATGATTCCTTAATTTTGTGTGTGTGTGTGTCAACGACACATGTATAACACATATGCATATGTGATGCATAACACATATGCATATGTGTTAGTATATCCGACAAGACATTAATTAAACATTAATAATCCTTGTCATCCATACGTATCTTGATTCGCTTACATACATATTACTGTTTCAGGTCAACCGTAGTAGTGACCAGTAATATAATTAGAAGTCAAACTAGAAGTTATTTCACTACCAATATAATTTTTTTTATTAAAGTCATAAGATTAATTTGCATGAAATTTCCTTATCAAAAATATATTTTCCCCTTATAACTATATTGTAATAATATGAATTATGATCTATTGATTATAATAGTAAGACTATTCATTCTTTCAGTGGTTCAAGAGAAGAGACTGACAATTATTTTAGTGGACCTTCTTTTCTGGTTATCGGAAAGTTCAAATGTGCTCATACTCTCAAAAGACCACGAAAACATCGAGCAAAACCACGTACATGTTCTCCCGTTTTCGTAAAGTTTTGGAAGACAGAGGTTGCTGTGTTGTCTTAGCAAAGCCTGACACACTCATAAACCTAAGCATCATTGAAGAGGAAAAAAGCGGCATACTCAAGAGTCTACTCCTACTGATCTGATCCCAGTGAATGAAGCTTTAATTACTTTGTTTGTTACAATGCGTAAATATTATACTATTATTGTCTGGCCTGTAGTATTATTAGTTCACTCAACGCCCATCTTCACCTCCTAATAAGAAAGAGTAAATGCATTAGACAAGTTGTTGATGATGATGATCTAAGTACTGCTCATGAGTCACCTGCTGGCGCCAGTTTACACAAATATTAAATATGTTGGAAATTGATGTTGAATATTATCATGTTTTTATAAATTTTACAAAAAGCAGAAGCATATACAATCTTAAGTCATGCAAGCAGCATGCATCCTCCACTGTGATTGTTGTTGAACCATGACGCATGTGATCCTTATGAGAGAACATCTTCTGCTTCTTATTGTCAAGACGTTGTGAGGTACCGCTAGGGCCATTGAATAGGCTAGTCAAAAACCAAGTTGAGACTTCACTAGGAAGAAGGTCCCATTCTGGATCAGATTGGGATAAGAGAATAGCCTGACCTCTGCCATACAGACCTCCGAGACGATAACCCATGTCGTCTCCGATGTTTTTTGCCAGCACAATGACATTCGTCGGTTTAGGATTTTCAAATGCCCACAACATCAATTCCACAAACATGGTACAAATTCTCGCATCTTTACCATCTGGAGAAAAAAAAAAAAAAACAAAAGTATATCAACGGAGATCTAGATTACATATATATATATATATGTATAATGTGTAAGAGGAGAACAAAAGGGTTAAAAGCAGTGAAGGATTCACCATGGGGATCGGATTTGATGATGAAGCCAGCATCCTCATATTTACGTCGCAATTTCATCATCATCCGGAACGTAAACCTGGATTGAAACCTCTTCACCTGCTTCTTGATAGCTTCTTTGATATTCAGAGAAAACGAAGCAGGATCAATACCATCTGGGATTGGGTAATCCTCTACATCCCAAAACACACATGTCTTACGACCTGCGCGAGAGGATTTCACAAACAGAGAGACGACGAATCCGATTAGATGCGCTATCAACATATATAGGCCAGGTAGTAACAATTTCGATGAAAAGATATATATATATATATATAGAGAGAGAGAGATCTTTACCAGCGCAAAGTATCAGCGGTGTATTGTTGGTAACACTCATATTGTTTCGTCGGAGAACTGCTTGCGGATGAGAAGACTTTGTGGGATTTAGGGTTACAACTCCTCTACTCTGCCTCGCGTCTTTCTTGCGAAAACGAAGCAGGATCAATACTTTGTGGGATTTAGATACGTGGAGAAATCACAATGTAACTTGTTTGACTAAAGTAACTTTTCCTCTTTTTTGTTTTTTTAGACTTAAGTAACTTTTTGCCTATCCGGTTCACACGTTTTAGGTAGAGAGTTTCTTCATGAATAAGCTTTCTTGGCTTGAGGATGGATGGATGAACTAAGAGGTTTCTCGAAGCATTGGTTTGGATGAGATACTCTTCCAACGAGGCCACTGAAAATGCTGGTCCTTGACTTGTACAAGTGCAACGGTTTATGATGGTATCATCATCTTTTGTTTCCCAACAGGTATAGAGGCACGCAGGCCTATAGACACTTCAACTCATGGTTATTCAGAATAACGGTTAATTATCTTATGCTAGAACCAAATGATTTTATGTAATCCAACAGGTATTTTTCTTTACAGTTTCACTTTTTAAAGCTAACTTTTCTTTTCTTAAACATGCTAAATAATTGACCACTGCGTTAATAGTAAACTGCTGTGTGTAAAAGGCTATGGTAGAGGCTTTGCAAGTGGGTTTATATAGTCAGGGTTTTAGCCTTTTATAGGGTACAGAGAATTCAGATTTAACAAGTCATACATAGAATTGTAACAAACAGTCAGGGATTGTGCAGAATCCAGAACTTAATCGCCACTGGCACATCCTTGACAGCCGCAGTGAACGCATTCAACCACTTTCTCTTCACGCAAGTTCTTCGGTACACGACAGACACATGTTGTTCCATAGTTGTGGTCTCTTGGCTGTATACACCGCAGGCAGCATAAACGTTCGTATCCCGACTGCAATTCACAAAACAGAGAGTTCAAAAAGAGTCAGTAACAAACAGAGAAACATAGCAACGAAACTATATCTGTGTTCACTGAAAGACTACAAAAAAGTTAAATCAATGTCCAGATACGAGAACCTACAAACAGGATATGCATCTGAAGTATAAACTGAAAGCATGGGTACAAAGATCCAAGAGAAACCATTATCAAGAAGCAATACTTTCAGAATTCATATGATGTTTAAGAGGCAATGTTAGAGTTATTCAGGATTCAGCAAAGCTTGGACGAAACTGGTCAATCTAAGTGACAGTTTTAACTTTTAACAAACAGAGAAAACATATTGTTTTGGACCCTACGGAACAAAAAAAGAATCTCAAGTCTAGAACCTATTGTTTTGTTAAGATCATTCCACGAAAATGCATATACTAGGACACTTATTTCAGTGAAATAGCTTCGAGATCCATTGTGCACTAGGACAGAATTAGGTCCCCTAAACTAATTTAGTGATAATTTACACATCCTCAATTACATGTACTATGCAAAGCAACTACAGAGACTCCACCCGCTAACTAGCACAGGCAAAAGTCTAGCCAAGAAAGACATAAGAAACGCACCTTTTTCCACTTTGCAATGAGGCTACGATCAGCATAGCCTTGATCCAAGCAAAACTCATACAGCTCTTTAGAAATTTCCTCCCTTCGGTAATAAAGGTCATATACATAGCGACTCCTCTGATGAGAAACTTTGAAGATTGGCCATAAAGTTTCACACTTTCTCTTGCCATCATGTGTATCCATCTCAGCTGCACAAGGAACCAAAAAAATAGTTAGACCACTAACATAAGAAGAAAACAAAAAAACACAATAGTGAAGCATCTGAGATTGAAACTGAACACTAACCGTCTCTCATCTTAGCATCAAGCTCTCGAAGAGTAGGCTCGATCAACTCCCATCCTTCTGGGTACTTGATTCGGTTAGTCTTGATCTTTGGCATATTCTACACAAGGCAAAATTCACAATGTTAAACAAAGGAACACAATTAGTCTTACTCAAAATTAGGGTTTCTACATCAAGGATATTATTATCAATTCGACGCAGCGGGAAGATCCTAACGAAACCCAGAACACTCTAGGTGAAGATTGAGTGATATAACGGGGGCAATTAGGGTTTATCAATCTATGTGATATGAGATCCACACAAAACTCAGAAAAGGGAGAAAGTTTAGGGTTCAGAAGCGAATCGATATGATTACAGAGGGGGTGCGAAGCAAAATTGGTCTAAGAGGGAAATCGAAGAAAAGCGTACCTTTGGAGTTACACGACGGGACGAGCAAGTTGGAGAAAGAGAGAGATCGCGGCGCGGGGGACGAGGTAGAAGAAGAACCAACGCAACGTCGTAGAAGCTCTTTACTCTTTAGTGTTGGGTATTTGGGTTCAGTATATAATAAACGAGTGTTTTTAATTTTTTTATCTTATCACCTATGCCGGTCTGAGAAATAAAATACACGTGTATTTATGTTTTTGTGTATTTTCTATTTCATTATATCGACTAAACAAGTTAAAAGGTTTTAAAAATTTGTATGGATATGCTCTTTTGGATTTAGATTTAGATTTTTTTATATGCTCCTTTTTTTCATTAACATGCATTCTGGATCCTGAAACAGAATCATATTTTGGAAATAAAAATTCCAAATTTACAAGATAAGAAAAGTGGAATAAATTCGAAAATATGTATGGTTGTAGCAGAACCATTCTTTTTATTTCCATTTTAGTTCTTCCTTTGTTTTCGGTTTATACGACACAACCACATTAAATAGTGGGCTCAATTTCTCACTATATATAGTTGAACTGGTCTTTTTGTATTTTTATTTTGCTTCCTCCTTTCTTTACATAACCACATTCACCAGGGTTGTATTCAAATGCATTCACATTCATATCAGTATTATCATGTGAATTAGGAAAGGGAAAAAAAAAAACAAACACAAAGGATTCATTGGAACTTTATAACATCAATCATCTGCAGCTTCCGACATTGTCTGTGACTAAGCAAATTATTTGGCAAAACGCAATAAACAGCTTCAAGATAAAGACCAGTGTAAACCTTAGTCTGCTGCCTATGGCAGCCACTGATACATAGAGAAACCAAAAAACACAAAATAGGAACAGGAAAAAAGAAGAAGAAGAAGCTGCTTATTCCTTTTTGCCGATTCCATTTGACATGTTGTAGATCCCTGTTCCCTGTATCAGCCAAACACAGAGATTCATATAGTTAGATGATGAACATGATTAAAAAAAAACTGAGGCAATTATCTAGTAAAACCATGGAACTAGAGCATTTGGGATTTCGCAAAAACAATCTAGTGGAAGTATCAAGTTCTAAACAAGGATAGATTCAAAGATATATATATATATATATATATATATAATTTGTGAAAACCAACAAGGAGATGCACATATGAACGAAACTTACAATCATGTAGAGAGAGCTAGCAGCCAAGGCAAGAGGAAGAGCAACGGAGGTGATCTTGTCTATTGGTCCTTTCAAGTAAGTGTGCCTTTGGAGGCTCTGGAACAATCTCTGCTTCTCAAGAAGCTTCTCTCGTGGCCTAAATGGACTTTCAGTCAACATGATCTGCAAATATCCATAGATAGCCACACACAAAAAAACCATCAACGCCATGACCAATACATGAGATAAATAACGCATTTACATAGAAGAAGGACCAAACTGCTTAAACAAAAGCATTTGACAATTTGATAATAAATAGTATTCAAATCAAGATACGAGATTGTGCTTGTCGACATCATTATGTTCAAAAAAATATTATACGCCATGGCTGGATCTGAGAGAGTGTAAACAGTCGAATTGGAGAGTTTATAACATCGCACAGATCAGTAATCAACGAAATTAGAAAACTTTTAAAGGTTAAATCCCGATTTATACAGTCGAATTAGAGATTACACATCGCAGAGGTCAAAGCAACGGAATTTGAGACGAACACAAACCTTATAAAACACGAACACACCGATTGCTACGAAATCAAAATCGATCTAACAAGGAAAAAAATCTCAGAAGCTTACCTGAGAGAAATTAAAAATCCGAGGAGATGAGGTGACTTTGACGGAGATAGAGATAATCGCAGGCGCAGATCGATGACGAATGAAGCAGCAACAAGAAATGAAATGGTGTTGTTGAAGTCTTCTTCTTAGGGTTGGGTTTAAACGTGTCATCAATTGGGCCGGGCCCAAATTTACATATAATTTCGCTTATATATCGAACCGGATCGTACCGTCTCTTTAATTTCCGATTTTGTGTTCTGAACCGGCCGTTCTTCTTAAGGCGTATCTTTCTTCTCCGCCTCCTCTCTCTCTCTTTGCATCGCCGTGTCTCTGTCTTGCTTTTTTTCGTTTGAATCCCAGAAGAGAGAATACAGAAGCTTCTTATAAAAGAAGCGGGAAATTTCTCAAGCAAAGCGTAAACCCTAGCTTCTGGGCGGAGAAGAAGAAGAAGATGAGCGTATGGAATTACGTCGTTACGGCTCAAAAGCCGACCTGTATCACTCACTCTTGCGTCGGGAACTTCACCAGTCCTCAAGAACTCAATCTCATTGTTGCGTATGGAACTTTTCTCTCTCTTCTCCCTTTTGTATTCTTCAGATGTTAATTTGGGGGTTTAGGGTTTTTATAGGAAGCTTGTTTTCTTTAACGGTTCGAGTTCTGTGATTTTTACTCTCATTGCCCTCTACTTTGAGAGCTGAATATTGGGTTTTGTATAATCTCTTTGGGGTTTTTGATCTCGTGGATGGTTTGTTTATGTGGGAGATATACACAAATTGATTCATCAGCTGATCTACTCAGTGATGGCTGTGGACTTGATTTCATTGTTTAAGAATGGGAATTTACTTAATTCTGGGGAATTGAAATTGTGTATATGGTTTTGAAAGCTATCTAATTTTTACCATCTAGTATCGTCTTCTAGAGATGGTTCGTTCGTTTGCTGGTTAGTTGATAATTGTGTTAAACCTTTCTTTCAGGAAATCCACTCGGATCGAGATTCATCTGCTTAGTCCACAGGGGCTTCAGGTACTCCATTATCTATTCTTCTAATGATTCTGTTTTTTTTTGGCTTTCTTCGTCTCAGTGCTGTTAAAAGATAAGTTCATTTCACTTTTGAAATATCATGTTCCTTGGATTTGGCGTGGATATGTCATATGTGAAAAGCTTTTGTTACTTATAGTATTCTTATTCCGGAAAAATAGAGCTCCCCATATGGATTGGATATGTTGAGTGATTTAGACTGTTGCAGACTATACTGGATGTTCCTCTATATGGTAGGATCGCAACTATGGAATTGTTCCGTCCCCATGTGAGCATAATTTTCTTATTGCATACTTTTCTCAGTCTGAGGTAATATGTAATTGTCAATGTTAATTGATAGTACTTCATCTTTTGCAGGGTGAAGCACAAGATTTTTTGTTCATTGCAACTGAGAGATATAAATTCTGTGTTCTTCAATGGGATTATGAGTCTTCTGAGCTTATTACAAGGTATACTTTGCCAAAAGATATAAACTTTTCATGCTATCAGATGACGTTTAACTAACCGGATGTGTTATATGTCTTTCGATATGCTCCTGTAATGTTATTATATTTGAATTTAGTGTTCGAAAGGGACCACAGTTTAGTAACGATGTGCATAGTATAGCATGTGATCAGGTTGTGTCTTTTGGATAATAGTTCATCACGTGTCTTATCTGTTCAGAATGTGTTCTAGAATCCCAGTTACTTTGGGGTCATTTATCTATCTGTACTTTGTAGTATATCCAAGTCCTGCAAAAAACTTTTCTCTGGTGCTAACATAGTTGTTGCTTACTGTTAGTTAAGTTATTCAATATACCAACTGACTGTTATTCCCTTTACCGCTGAATTTGAAAATCGTTTGAACATTTTATAGGGCAATGGGGGATGTTTCTGATCGGATAGGCCGACCGACAGACAATGGTCAGGTATTGAGTCCACTAGTACTGCACTGTATCTTTCATAGTGGCTAGATTTTGATTTTCCTTCTTCAGTTGTATTTGTGCTATAATTTAATGGTTATGTTATGTGGTATGTTTGAAGCTGAGTTCCCACTTGACACTGGTTTTGCAGATTGGTATAATTGATCCTGATTGCAGAGTAATTGGTCTCCATCTGTATGACGGCTTGTTCAAGGTATGGTTTTGTCTTTTAGAATAAATTGGAACTTATGCTATGCTAATTTACTGCCCATATCATATTACTGAACTTCCATTGATCATTGTCTAATTCTATAACTTGGGTTCCTCACTTCCTCGGTTAGGTTATTCCGTTTAACAATAAAGGACAGCTCAAGGAAGCTTTTAACATAAGGTACTGTTTTTCAGTTAACATGCTGCAATTTGGAGACTATCAAGCTTATTTTTTGCTCTGTTTTTTGTTGGTTAGTTGTATACATTGTGTGTGCTCTAGTGCACCGTTGTTTCCATGCATCAGCTTCTGTTATAAACTCTCAATTGACTCGGTCGATATCTTGGTTTCTTGCAGATGTGGTTATTTTAAGGAACACAAAAATGAATGTAATATTGACCATGTTGCTTAATTTCAGGCTGGAGGAGTTGCAGGTCCTAGATATCAAGTTTTTGTATGGATGCGTGAAGCCTACAATTGCAGTACTTTATCAGGTTAGCATACATATTTAAATTGCTATGGAAATTATATTTGGTAATTATATAATATATATATATATATATATATATATATATATGTTTCTTCCATGTATGAACCTAGTTCTGTAAGCAATATTGTTCAACGGAGTCCTATTTTTTTCTTAATATCTGCTCTGTTGGTAAGCTGGTGGAAATTGAGATTAGTTCTGCTGTATAATACAGCCTGTATTCTTTTAAACGAATTGTATCTTTTCACTTAATTTGGTTAACTTTACTAATGCAATGTGATGCACTCAATGATTTTTGTTGGGTGACTCTAATTAATACTTGGGATTTCAGGACAACAAAGATGCTCGTCATCTCAAAACATATGAAATTTCTCTTAAAGATAAGGAATTTGTTGAAGGGCCATGGTCACAGAACAATCTCGACAATGGTGCTGACTTATTAATCCCTGTACCTTCACCTCTGTGTGGCGTCCTTATCATTGGAGAAGAAACCATTGTCTATTGTAGTGCCAATGCATTCAAAGCAATACCAATACGACCTGTAAGTTTTTTTTGGCATTGTCATATGGTCCTATAATTGCATAACCTTTCAGTAAGTACCCCTTTGGTTTTTAAGTTTGGCACGTGACTTCAATTTGTATCTACAGTCGATCACAAAAGCATATGGAAGAGTTGATCTTGATGGTTCTAGGTACCTTCTTGGTGACCATGCTGGACTGATTCACCTGCTTGTTATAACCCACGAGAAAGAAAAGTGAGTTGATATTACAAAGCTCCGTTGAAATAAATGATAATGTGGATATTCTGACTTTTATTTATCTCAAGGGTCACTGGCCTCAAAATTGAGCTTTTGGGTGAAACATCTATAGCATCTTCCATCTCGTATCTTGACAATGCTGTTGTCTTTGTCGGTTCAAGTTATGGAGATTCGCAGGTACGTTAGATTTGAATATTAATGAGGTCTTTGAAACATAATTTTTTTGAAGAATGTAAACTTATATAGTTCTTTGGTTACCACTATCCTAGATATTTGTGTTTCAATTGTTATTTTCTTTTAATAGTAGTATAAATACAAGCTTTTAAGCATCCAAACATTTTCATTTTTTCTTTCTTTCTTATTGCAGCTTATTAAGCTAAACTTGCAACCGGATGCAAAAGGTTCATATGTAGAAATTTTAGAAAAGTATGTCAACTTGGGGCCTATTGTCGACTTTTGTGTAGTTGATCTTGAGAGACAAGGGCAAGGTCAGGTTGTAACATGCTCTGGAGCATATAAGGATGGTTCTCTTCGCATAGTCCGCAATGGGATAGGAATAAATGAACAGGTTTGATGTATATTAGGAATTTCATTTTTCCTGTCATGTAAGCAATATTCTCATCTGATGTTATAATAAAACTCTGCTGTATAACAGGCGTCCGTGGAACTTCAAGGCATCAAAGGAATGTGGTCGTTGAAATCGTCAATTGATGAAGCATTTGATACATTCCTTGTAGTTAGTTTTATCAGCGAAACTCGTATATTAGCCATGAATATAGAGGATGAACTGGAAGAAACAGAGATTGAGGGTTTCTCGTCTCAAGTGCAGACTTTATTTTGCCATGATGCTGTCTACAACCAACTTGTACAGGTATGTTTTCCAGAGCTCATTCATTGGTTTCTATGCATTTTCTTGTAGTATGATGTCACAAGGCCTGGAAAATTTCGTCGAAATCTATTTTATAGGTGACAAGTCTATTCCAGATTAAGAACTCAGTCTGTTTTCTCTGGGTTTCCCTGTACTATAGTGTTTTATTGATTTTAGGGTTAATCAGTTTTCTTTTTAGGTCTTTTAATCTTTCAAAGCAAATCAAATGTAGGAGTGTTTGTGTATTTCATCGTTGTTGTGTTTCTTTGGACATAGTTTCCTGTCTGCTATATTGTTTTATCCTATCTTTTTCCCTAGCACGCACTAACTACTATTTTCTCTTAATCAGGTTACCTCAAATTCTGTCATATTAGTCAGTTCTACAACTAGAGAGTTGCGAAATAAATGGGATGCCCCAGCTGGATTCGCTGTTAATGTTGCAACTGCAAATGCGAGCCAGGTTTGGCTTTCTTTCTTAAGGTTTTCTATAGTATATTTTTTTCTAGCTGCTATATCTAAAACGTAGCCCAGATAGACGAATTCTAGGAGTTTCTGATGATTGAGTGATTTTGTTTTGTTCTCAATCTTGTAACTTCAGTATTTTTCTCCTTTCTAGACATGCAATGTGATTTGGAATGATATACTTGTTAGGTTCTTTTGGCCACTGGAGGTGGGCATTTGGTCTACCTAGAAATTGGGGACGGGACATTGACGGAAGTGAAACATGTCCTGTTGGAGTACGAAGTTTCTTGTCTTGACATAAACCCCATTGGCGATAATCCTAATCACAGTCAGCTAGCTGCAGTTGGGATGTGGACAGATATAAGTGTGAGGATTTTTGTGCTGCCAGACTTGACTCTTGTTACTAAGGAGCAACTAGGAGGGGAGATAATTCCCCGATCTGTTCTTCTTTGTTCATTTGAAGGGGTATGATTTTCTTCAGATTTTTGTGGAAGGGCCATCTTTCTTGTTAATGCAGCCTTTCGTTGCCATATAAATAACAGTGGAATTTCATTTGTTACAGATGTCTTACTTGCTCTGTGCTCTTGGAGATGGTCATCTCTTAAATTTTCAGTTGGATACGTGTAGCGGGAAATTAAGAGATCGAAAAAAAGTATCACTGGGGACTCAGCCTATAACTCTGCGTACTTTTTCATCTAAAAGTGCAACACATGTGTTTGCTGCATCAGATAGACCAGCGGTTATATATAGCAACAACAAGAAGCTGTTATACAGCAACGTGAATCTAAAAGAAGTTAGTCATATGTGTCCCTTCAACTCTGCTGCTTTTCCAGACAGGTAAACTTATTTTGATCCTCTGTTATTGTCCTTTGGGATCGAAGTACACTGGTTAAATCTGGTTCTGCTTCTCTTCCTTGTGCAGTCTAGCAATTGCCAGGGAAGGCGCACTTACAATTGGCACCATCGATGCCATTCAGAAGCTTCACATACGCACTATTCCCATTGGAGAGCATGCTCGTCGTATCTGCCATCAGGAACAAACACGAACATTTGCTATCTGCTGTTTGAGAAACCAACCAAGTGCGGAAGAATCTGAAATGCATTTTGTCCGTCTGCTGGATGCCCAAAGTTTTGAGTTCTTGTCAACTTACCCTTTGGATGCCTTTGAATATGGTTGCTCCATATTGAGCTGCTCGTTTACAGACGACAAAAATGTCTATTATTGTGTTGGTACGGCATATGTTTTGCCTGAGGAAAATGAACCAACTAAGGTATCATTTCATTGAGACACGCTACTCTTTATTTTCTATGTGGTAAAAAAAATTATTTTTTCTTTTTCTATATTCATGTTGTTTTGTGAATGTAGGGAAGGATACTTGTCTTTATAGTTGAAGAAGGAAGATTGCAGCTTATCACAGAGAAGGAAACCAAGGGAGCTGTTTATTCTCTCAATGCCTTCAATGGAAAACTTCTTGCTGCTATTAATCAAAAAATTCAGTTGTATAAGTGGATGCTGCGGGATGATGGCACTCGCGAGCTGCAGTCTGAATGTGGACATCACGGTCACATACTAGCTCTCTACGTGCAGACCCGTGGAGACTTCATCGTCGTTGGTGACCTCATGAAATCAATCTCTTTATTAATTTACAAGGTAAAACGTTTTGACACAAAAATTGGTTTCCATCTTCTTGTGAATACATGTCAAATGTTAGATTGTTATGTTCATAAGAACTGACCGGGAGTCTTGAATATTTGTGTTTGTTTTAAAGCACGAGGAAGGTGCAATCGAGGAAAGAGCTCGCGATTATAATGCAAACTGGATGTCGGCAGTTGAGATACTCGATGATGATATCTACCTTGGTGCTGATAATTGCTTCAACCTATTCACAGTAAAGAAGAACAATGAAGGCGCTACGGATGAAGAAAGGGCTCGTATGGAGATTGTAGGCGAGTATCACATTGGGGAATTTGTGAACCGATTCCGCCATGGGTCGCTTGTAATGAGGCTGCCAGATTCAGAGATTGGTCAGATACAGACTGTCATATTTGGCACAGTGAGTGGGATGATAGGAGTGCTAGCTTCTCTGCCTCAAGAACAGTATGCGTTTCTAGAGAAACTGCAGACGAGTCTGAGGAAAGTGATAAAAGGAGTTGGTGGTCTAAGCCACGAGCAATGGAGATCATTCAACAACGAGAAAAGAACAGCGGAAGCGAAGAGTTACTTGGATGGAGATCTCATTGAATCCTTCTTGGATCTGAGCAGGGGTAAGATGGAGGAGATCTCTAAAGGTATGGATGTTCAAGTGGAAGAGTTGTGCAAGAGAGTTGAGGAACTCACTAGGCTTCACTGAGCAAACCCCATATCTTTTTCCCTCTCTTTGGTTTATTTCTCTACAATCTTTTTTTGGTTTGAAAGAGTTGTTGTCATTGTGATTTCATTTTCGTTTTGGTGCTTCAAACGATGATAAATTGCATTTTTCTTTTCATTTTTGATTAAAAGAATTGTATAATCATTGCAGTTTTGTGGATTATTATTATTATTATTATCATATTAATAAGAGTTCCATTGTGATGGAAAATTTCAAGTTTTTGTACTTGCCTGAAAGATACAATTACATGGGGATCGGTTTAATCCGGTTTGGTACGGGTTAGAAACATTTTCGGAACGGCAAAGATTAAACCAGAAGGGTTTAGTTTAGTATTCTGGTGGAAGAGAGAGAAAGAGAAATGAGCTGAGATTTTGCGACGGAGGAGGTTTGTCTTTTGCGACGTAGTACGAACCCTAAATCCTCTTTTAGCTCTGCCTTCCATCTTCAAGCTCCCCTGAAAATCTCAGCTTTCATCGAATCTTTCTCAAAGTAATCACCTTTTTCTTCTTTCTACTGTGGATTGGTCTTATCGTTCTTCGAATCAGTTTCCAGATGTTTAGATTCTCTTGGCGTTTTTTTTTTTTTGGCACCCAATTAGGTGAAATTTTGAATTGCGTAGCGGCTCCAAAATCATGCTCTTCAATAGGCTATCAAGATTAGGTTCTCGCATTGTTAAAGAGCTCCCAAGAGGTAAATTTTGCAAATTTATTTGTTTTGCTTTTGGTGGTGGTCTGGTGAAAGCAGAGCTCATGTATTATGCTTTTGGGCAGAGAGGCATTTCTCAATGCGTGGAAAGAGGATTACACAAAGGTCTTATGGCCAATATCTGCAATCTTCGGTTAGTCTGAGAGCTTTGTTCTCTGTTTTGAAATTTTTTTATTGCATTGGTCTAGGACTCTAGGTTGAGCATTTTTCATATGAATCTTATTCTGTTCATTTATAGGATATGTCACTTCCCATTTTGCTTTCAAGCTTTAAGATATGTTCTGTGATTTCTTAATTGGTTTTCTCTGAGTGAATTTTGGATAGAAGCTTGTTGATACTAAGTTTGGTTTTTGTTAGGAATCTGAACACCACCCTTATCAGTATCATAAATTGTTTTAGCCAGTTATAGGATATGTGATGCGTAATGATTATATAAGTTCAGCAATCAGCAATCAATAGAGAGAGAGAAACAAAGATTTGGCTTTGGCTCAAACTAATGTGGTGACTTGTGTAAATGAATTAGCTATGAAGCTTTGTGTTTTTTGGGTGAGTGGCATGTTCTCTTAACTTGATTTAGTATGTGATGCTCTTTTTCTTCTCGACAGCCAATGCCACGAAGGCAAACTAGGAGTTTCCATGAAGCATTTTTCTCGAATAATCATATGTTTTCTGCATCATATAGCACAGCCTCTGAAAAAAGTGGCGAAGAAACAGAAAAGTAAGTTCGTATTTATCTCACAACACATTCAAGTCTTGTACAACAACAAATGTCGACACGATCAAGTATTGTTGCCTGAATGTAAGAACATGCATGCATTTTCATGTTTTCTTCAGGATAAACGTTATCTTTGTTGATAAAGATGGAGAGGAAATTCATGTTAAGGTCCCCATTGGAATGAACATCCTTGAAGCTGCTCATGAAAATGATATTGAACTCGAAGGCACAATCTTCTTCCATTTCTTCNTTTTTTTTTTTTTATTCGTCCGATGATGCTTTTTGCTTAAACCAAGATATATAGTAACTAATGTCTCAGATTGGTCCTTTCATTGGAAATTTACAGGTTGCTTTTTCTAAATTTTCAGGGGCGTGTGAAGGTTCTCTAGCATGTTCGACGTGCCATGTCATTGTTATGGTAAAACCATCTCTCCCTTACTATCACACACATCTGCATAGATGATTATTGAATTGTATTTTACCAATTAGTTGAAACTGTAATTGTAATAGGACACCGAATACTACAACAAACTAGAAGAACCAACAGATGAAGAGAATGATATGCTAGATCTTGCTTTTGGGTTAACAGAAACGTGAGCTCTCTCTCTCTCTCTCTTACCACCTTACGTTTTAAATGGTTTCAATCGGGGTTTAATGCAAGCAAATATTGACAATGTTCCATTGAAAATGTTATATAGGTCGCGATTGGGATGTCAAGTCATTGCAAAACCAGAGCTAGATGGAGTACGCTTAGCCATTCCTTCAGCCACCAGAAATTTTGCGGTTGATGGGTTTGTTCCAAAACCTCACTAGTCACACTAAAGCCTCGGAGCTGAGGGGTTATTTTGAGTTTACACTGGTTTACTATCCGAAAAAAAATCTCATTACATAAAATTACCCTTAGGGAGTTATACAAATGTATTTCAGACGGTGAGATTTTAATTGCAGCCTTGTCTTATTGTTTCTTGAGTTTGATTTAGATTATTGACAAAGCTAAAGATATTGATGAACAGATCAGAAATTCGAAAGCGCTTTGATCATGTTGAGCATTTAAACCTCAACAGTTGATTACCCACACAGGAACGGTCTAAAGGGCCTGTAGTCTTAAATGTTGAGTTAGTTTGGGCCACTGTAGGACCGTTGAATTACCTTTAGAGCAAGCAATTAAAACAAATAACTTTATATTTGCCTAAACTAGTGGCGTCAAGACAAAACTTTGTTGTTAGTTCCATCTCTTCAATTTAACAGACAATATACAACTTTAACTCTTTCTATTTTCACCAATTGTATTTAACTCAAAATATATAAAGTTTCTATTATTAACTTTTATAATAAATTTGTAAATCTTTAAAACAAACTTTTACAATAATATTTTTTGATGCGCCAATAAGATCATGCGTCAACCGCACTCGCTCACACGTATTATATTTTCTCTATAAACAGATAATCATTAAATCTCTACTAAAATTAATTACTTAGATGCTTTATCATTTAGAAAATTAGGCAATTAAGAACTCTTTCTACCATGTGTAAACTATTTTACATATTTCTCTATAAAAAAAATTATCTAACACATCATAAGATAGAGCTTTAGCACACGCGTCGCTTACAATTACTCTTATCTCTTATAGTAAATGTATGCAATCTATGTTTGATTTGCCTTAAATTGTCATTACACTCTCAATAGATTTTGTATATGTTTATATGACTGAATCATTTAATTATATATATCTTGATTCTCCATTTTTCATATACAAACAAGAGTTAGGAATTAATAAATCCTTAGTTTTTGACTAAGCTTAGCCTAAGGTTTATGGTGTGTAGATAGATCTTCAGATTTTATTAATACACAATCTTTGACACGTTGCGCTCTCAATCTCACATCCTTAAACTCTCAACCCCTATCTCTTCTTATATAAGAAGGGACACCCTCCCAGCACCAAAGATCATAGCAACAACAAAATCTTATAGTCTAAACCCAAAAAATCAAGTGTTTCTTGAGAGAAATGGATAACTTGATTGTTTTCGCAGATGAAGACGACAACCAACAACTGAATGGAGTGAAGCCCCCACCGCGAGCGTGTGCAAGGTGTAGCTCCAACAACACCAAGTTCTGCTACTTCAACAACTATCGCATGTCCCAGCCACGCTACTTCTGCAAGAACTGTCGTAGATACTGGACTCATGGTGGGGCTTTAAGGAACATACCAATTGGTGGAGGTGTCCGTAAAGCCAAGCGGGCTAGGATAGATAAGTCTCCTGTTTCTCGTATGGTTTCTCCTGACATCCAACAGGTTACTCCTGACATCCAACAGGTTAATCATCAACCTTTCTCGTATGTTCAAGAAAACAATGAGTTTATTGGATCTATTGGTGCTTCTTCTTCTTCTGTTGCTGCTGCTACTGTTGGAAACCATTTTGGTTCTTTGTATGATATTCGTGGTGGTATGGTACCAAATGTGCCTCCTCCATCTCAAAGTTTCCAACCAAATCATCGCCTAGATTTCCAAGATGGATCATTTGATCATGATTATTACAATGTTGGATCCAGTACTAATCCTTTCATAAACCAATCAATTGGTGGTGGTTACGTTGATAATTACAACGGTTATGGCATGGAGCAATACAAGTGGAACCAGAGCTTCAACAACACTCTGACCATGAATCATGACGCCAGCACTAGTGGAAACAGAGGATCTGACATGACCATGATGAACAGCGACAACAAAAACAAGATGATCAGATACAACAGTGTGATTAAGCATCCTTGTCATCTAGAGAAGCATGGTCTTTAAGACTCTTAACCGTATTAACTGTTTTCTATTTATAATAAAATAAAAGTCAAATGTTTCTCTTTTATGTTTTTATTGGTTTTTTTTCCCTTTGTATAATAATATTAATTATCTATTTTCTTTTTAAAGTATAATGTATAAATAAATATCTAGTAATCACCAGTTCGTTTCATTGTTTTGCAATCTGCATATATCTTTCTTGGTTATGTTAGATGGTCATAATTAGGTGTCTTGAGCCAAATCACAAACTAATTTTCAGAGTATTTTAAAAACATGATTGGAGCGGAAACAAATTACGTCCAACATAAATCGTTATGTAATTTCAAAAGGGCCGGGACTTAGACAATCTAAGTTAACCTCAGTCCTCATCAATGGCACTTGATAATTAATTTCGTGAAAACTTAAGTAGCTTCCTTTTTACCAAATTTATTTGATATATTAATCTATAAATGACTTTTTTTGTTTAATGATTCGATTGAAATTGGGGTTCTTTTTACTAAATATTATATGTTTGACATAAATAATTATAGATTTATTGCAATAATAATTATAAAATATACATTTATTATATTATCATTATTTGGTCAAAATCAATTATTAATTGATATATAAAACTAATAAGTTTAAAACAAATTCCTAAAATGTCAATTTAGCAGTTGTTAAATAATAAAGTAGATAGATAATCTAAATAAAGTAAGCCTACATATCTGTTATGACCAATCAATAATGATGTAAAACTTAGAAATTAATTGAAATATATTGCCTTGAAATATAATATTTATAGTCTTATTTGGGTGAAAATGAATGAGTTTCTTTGGTCAACAATTTAATGAATTTATGTTTTTGATAAAACATAATTGCTTTTTGAGAAAGAAAAAAAAAGTGACTAGTTTACTAATTTATTTATTTCTAGGTAACTATGAATATAAGGGAAGAACCATAGAAAAATATTATAAATAGGTACAAGCTGTTGGCAAGAAATATATGTTATCTCAGATTTTCCTAGAGCCAAAACTGCCACTTTCTTAAATGCTGATTGAAACGTTGTTGAGATATGCTATAGTTGTTGAAATAACAGAACTTGATGTTATCATAATTACACCACAAGTATGTCACTCAATGGTGTATCTCAGACAACACCAAATTCTGTTACTACGATCACTATAGCGTATCTCACCTGCGTTTGCTCTGCAAGAGTTGTCATAGATACATGACTCATGGTGGGTATTTCAGCAGAAGCTAATCGTGCAAAGATAGATAAAATGTTGGTTTCTCATATTATTTTACACAATTGGCCATACATATTTGTATATTTTTGAGTTAATTGACATTGCACTGCTAGTACTATTTGTATTCTTATAAAGATAAAATTTCAGTCTACAAAATAATTATTTTACTTTACCCGCTAGTACTATTCGAACATACAATACTTGTAATGATAATTTTTTTTTTCTGTGGAGTTTCGAAAGGATAACTCCCAAAAGGGAGTGAGACCCACCAAACAAGTAACAAACACAAATAAAATTAGGTCTCGGCATTTTAACCGAATCCGAAACCCGAACCCGATCTGAAATAGGCAGTTCGATTCGAATTCGGATAATACTAAATACCCGATCGGATTTAGTTTTTTTGAAATTCGGATATCCGAACTAACCCAAAATAAATACAAAAATGCATCTAAGTGGGTTTGAACCTAATACCTTAGACATTTACAAGTTTATCATAAACCATTTTGCCACCTTAGTTTTATGTCATAGTATGAAAACGTTAATTATATATATATATATATATATATATAATTATGTATTCTAAAATTGATTTATTTTTTTTCTTTCTCAATCTACATAACCCACAATTGTTTTATTTTTTTTATTACCTAGATCAATTTTAGTAGAAACATGACAAGCAAATCTAAAAAAAAAAATATAGTTTGTGGGGTTTGAAGAGTGAGTGAGGTTGGAAGATAAATATGAATTATATCATATAATTTGCTATAAATATTAGATTTGGTAGGAAATTTGAAGGATTTAATTTTTGAAGTAGTGGTCATGGATAAACAAATCTAGGGTTTTTGTTGAGAAAGAGAGATGAAGAAGAAGGAGACAAGAAGAGGAAGATAGAAAGTATTTTATTTTTATTTTTTTCAAGTCAGATTTTTTTTTTTATGACTTCGGGTAACCCGAAATTACCCGAACCCGAAGACACCCGATCCGAACCCGACCCGATATTAAGAAATACCCAATCAGGTTTTATATCTCTACATCCGAAAATCCGAAAACCCGAACATCCGAACCCGAATCCGATCGGATACCCAAATGCCCAAACCTATAAAAAATCGTCGACACAAAGTCAATCGTACAAAAATATAGAAGTAGAACATATAAAGACTGCAGAAAAGAAACACCAAAATTCTCTTTTTTATCATTTCGATTCGCACACATAAATTAATATAACAAAAACAGAGCAGACTTAAATCTTTTACACTATTCACTACAATCCCAATTAAAAAGTTTTACACTAACTTTTTTATTTCTTTGGATTCTTATGGATATTGCCATTTGTCACTCAAATATTATGAATGTGCCATTTTCACTTAAAATTTATAGATTTGCTATTTTTTATTTCTCAAAATGTGTATTTTTGTAATTTTTTTTGCTAAAATGCATACTTTATATCAAATACTAAACCCTAATAAAAAATGGAACCAAGACAACCCAAACATAATGTGTTAAATTGTGTTTTTAAATCTTAAAAAATAGCAAATCTAAAAAATTTAAAGTTAAATGACAAAAACTGTAAATATCATTGAAAAAAAAGTTAATTAACAAAAATGCCATGAACAGTAAAAAAATTTAGTCAAAATGCCACTTTTTCCTTTTCTTTTCCACAATGCCACAACCTTTACATAAAAATACATAAATGCCCATCGATGAACACTAAGCTGTTGATAGACAAGATACAGATGATGGACAAGATGCAGATGATGGACAAGATGCGGATGATAGACAAAATAAGGATGATGGACAAGATGTGAATGATGGACAAGATGTCGATGATCAACAAGATGCAGATGATAGACAATATGCGGATGATAGACAAGATGCGAATGATGAAAAAGATGTGGATGATGGACAAGATGCGAATGATGGACAAGATGCTAATGATGGACAAGATGTGGATGATGAACAAGATGTGGATGATGGGTCACCCTAATCCACATCATCTTTTGGTCCACCCTTATCCACATCATCCTATTTTGGTTCATCACTTTCTTTTGGTCCATCACCCTCTTTTAGTTCATCATTATCCATATCTTCTTTTGATCCACCATTTTTTTTTTGGTCCACCATCACGACACTTTACTCTTTTTGTCTAATTATATTTTATAGACAACTTATGTTTAATAATATGGATAACTAATTTGAACTCGTGGACAACTTCGTTAATATAATTCTCGTAGACAAGTTATAAAAATGATTTCGTGGACAAGTTTATGACTTACTCTAATAACTTGTCCATCAGATCTTGTCCCCGACAATCACTCTCTTTCATATAAGGGTATTTTCGTCTTTTAATCACATGTGAAAAGTAAAAATGTGGCATTTTTAGAAAGATAAAGCAAATGTGGCATTTCCCAAAACTTTTATAAAAAATGTGGCATTTTTGGCAAAAATCCATTAAAAAAAGTTTGTATCTAGTAATTAACTCTTATTTCTTTGTTTCTTGACCATTTTTTTTTTCAATCATCGAAGTATTTCTGATTTTTGTAAGAAGATACCACATCACAAAATTCATAACACATTTCTTATAACAAGTCAAGTTGAGAGGCATTTAGCTGAGAATATATATATATATATATATAATATTGGTTATCTTTCTATGCTTTTGAACTTTTAGCTACATGAAAAAGTTCCATATTATATATATATATATATATATATATAACAGGAAAAAACTATCAAAAATAAGATACAGAAATTGGAGAACATTAATTTAAAATTTGTTCACAGCTGATGTTATATTTAACAGTATTGATCACAAAGATATCAGAGTATCTTTTGTACAAAAAGAAAGGATATTGGCCCTATTCTATTAACAAGCACTCAACTAGTGACTGTTAGTCGTGGACATTTCGGTTTAAGTCTAGGTTTGGTTTAGATTTAGTTCGGTTCGGTTCGGTTTAGCTTTAATTAGGTTTGATTTTATTTGGTTTAAAATTCAATTAATGTAACAAAACAAAATTCATTGTCTACTGATAATAATATATATAAAGTAAACAACAAGTTGTAAGTTGCATAATTCAAAGAATCCATGAAAATTTTACCTAAAAATAATAGCAATATTAATATTAAATGTTTAGTAATTACAAGAAAAAAAATTAAACAAACTAAACAATGTACGAAGATAGAAAAGTATAATTTCTTGTAAGAACCTTTGGGGTCTTTACAATTTTACTCTTTAAAACCTATGGTTAAAGTTTTAGAGATAATTAAATCTAATCTAACATAAATGAATTCATAAAGAATATAATATTTTGATTACATATCATACAATAATTATGAAAATTATTAATTATTTAATTAATAAAAGCATATTGAGTTATCGATTCGGTTTGGGTTTAAACCAAACCAAACCGAACCGTTTGGATTGAAAAGAAATTTAACCAAATGGTTTGAGTATAGGATTATGTTTTGTTTGGGTCGGTTTGAGTTTTGTTAGGTCGGTTTAGTCAAACCGAACCGTTTGGATTGAAAAGAAACTTAACCAAATGGTTTGAGTATAGGATTATGTTTTGTTTGGGTCGGTTTGAGTTTGGTTAGGTCGGTTTAGTTCGGTTTGGTTCTGTTAAAATGCCCACTCCTAGTCCTAGCGACTCCGACTGAAAAAATACTCTATTATGTGATTGAAAACTGTAGTCGGAATAAAAACTTATAGAACATCCTTTAGGACCGACGTACTATCCCCCCCCATAACTATCATATCGTGCCAGTTTCCCATCGATCTTTGACTTCTTACCAGTTCTCCTTCGGACTTATATTCTCCACCTATTTCCCCCTGAATCCATACTTCTCTGCCTATTTCCCCATCAAACTGGGTTTACACGGTTTTGGGTCTAAACCCGATAAAAACCAATGTTAAACCGGTATAAAATCAATTTATACCTAAAAATCGAAATTGAAAAGCCTAGAATTTATCTCAACCAGTTTATTTCCAAAACCTCTCTATACTCGAATCGTCTTGGTTTTGATTAGCATCAAGAGACTCAAGCAGAGTGTTGTGGTACTGAAGCGCATGGATCACAATGTTTGGAAACGGCGCGTCGTTACGGTCACAAACTCTGTCTGAGCAAACGACGATGTTTGGTGAGATTTGTTTGAGGAAACGGAGGATCAACGGGAGGTAACCGGAGACGACGGAGTTTATCGGGAGATTCACCGCAATTGCTTCTTTTTCCGATGAACAGAGAGAGGCCAATAAGCCGGGTTTAGAAGAAGCTTGATGCTTAGTAACTCGATTTCAAACGGAACCTTGACTTCTTCGGCGAAAGTTTTGAGATTTTCCTTTGTGAATCAAAGCTCGAACTTGTCGGAGACTGTTGAAGGAGGAGGAGCAACGTCTGTTAATTAAGAGACGATGCTCTGTTTCTTCTTCTTCCACCGGAAGCGAGGTCTTGCATTAGAGACGACCATTGTCCTCCGTAACCAACATCGAAATCGATAATGTGGATCCGATCAAACCCTGAATCGTTACACGGTTTTGTTAGTATAGAATCTCATCTTTGTCTAGATCGTTGCTATCGCTCGACATGTTTTGGTGGATTTCAGATGATCGTTTTTAAGCCTCCTCCGCCTTGAGCTATCGTTATAGAGATATGACGAGAAGCAAATTAGGTTTGGGGATTTCCTTTTCAATTTCCAGAGAGAAAGGGGAAAATGAATTTGGAGATTTTTTGATGTTTAGGTGAAGTTAGGTTTAGTTATGTAATCGGGTTGTAATCCGGTTTAATAGGGTTTAATTTGGTTAATAAGGTTTGTGGTTGGTTAATCAAAACAATAAACCGTTAAAACCAAGACGTAGGGAAATTAGATGAGAAGTTTAAGTTCAATGGGGAAATAGGCGGAGAAGTATGAATTCGGGAGGAAATAGGCGGAGGATATAAGTCTAAAAGAGAACTGGTAAGAAGTCAAAGATCGATAGAAAACTGACACGATATGATAGTTCCGAGGGGGAACTAATACCTCCGTCCCATCCTTTATGTATAAAAGAATTACTTTTAGGACCTATTCTATCATATATAGGATTGTGGGCTCAACCAGGCTTATGTTGTTTTTGTTCGTTAGCTACTTTATGTAACATTTGGAGCTATTGACCTTGACCGCAAAATTCTGTGTCTCCACGACTCCATCGTGGCATACTAAAACACTCGACTCATATGCATACACTGATATTTCTCTATATTGACAACTTTCTAATATAGAGCCAAATAGTATAAGTGATTTTATATACTTTTTATATTAAACAATAAAACTAATTCGGTTTAAGAAGTGAGGCAAGCCGGTGACTTGACGAAAAAGTATAATTTATACTCCTATATTGTAAGTAGTGTACTTTTTGTTCTTGAAATTACAAAGGTTGGTTGGTTGGTTCTCAATTCTATTGCATTATGACCAGATCACTAGACGTAAAGTTGTTAGTGTATTTATGATTTACTAGCTAGGGGTCAGTGTGAATCAGATCGCTTTGAATCTCTTACCCAAAAAGTATTACAATAAACTCTCTTTTCTTTAAGTTGTATCATTTCTTAAAACCTCTCGGACTCCTCATCATCAGAGAACTCTTTCTCTTTCCCCATTAAAGATCTTCTTCATTCAGCGTCATGAGTAAGTGTAACCCATCAACAACAACCACCACCGATTCAGAGAACCAAGGATCTCGAACCGGAATTTTCCTCCATCAATAGCTTCGAACCCACAATGAGAAATCTCCGACGGCACTGCGAGAACAGAGGATCTCCTCTAATGGCAGAAGCTGTAACAGAAGCTAAATCTCTCTGCACGCTAGCTTTTCCTATCGCCGTCACGGCTCTACTCCTCTACCTACGCTCAGCCGTATCAACGTTTTTCTTGGGTCGACTTGGTGACCTCGAATTAGCCGCCGGTTCACTCGCCATCGCCTTTGCTGACATAACCGGTTACTCTGTTTTATCCGGTTTAGCCCTTGGTATGGAACCACTCTGTTCTCAAGCCTTCGGTGCTCACCGCTTCAGACTCCTTTCCCTAAACCTTCATCGAACCGTGGTTTTCCTCTTGGTTTGTTGCGTTCCGATCTCGGTTCTCTGGTTCAACGTCGGCAAAATCTCGGTTTACCTCCTTCGACGTCGTTTCTTTACGTTTTCTCGTCTTCTCTGAGCTTCGCTGTGTCCACTAGGGTAGGTAACGAGCTTGGAGCGAACCGCCCCAACACGGCGAAGCTATCGGCCACGGTGGCTATTGTTCTCGCGGCTGTTACGGGGATTACTTCAGCGGCGTTTGCTTACTCCGTTAGAAATGCGTGGGGGAGGATATTCACCGGGGACGACGAGATTCTCCGGCTAACAGCGGCGGCGTTACCGTTATTGGGTTTATGCGAGATCGGAAACTGGCCTCAGACGGTGGGATGCGGCGTCGTGAGAGGAACAGCACGGCTGTCAACGGCGGCGTACGTGAACCTCGGAGCGTTTTATATGGTGGGGATGCCGGTGGCGGTTGGTCTCGCGTTTTGGGCCGGAATTGGGTTTAATGGGCTTTGGTTAGGACTACTCGCGGCGCAGATTAGCTGCGCAGGTCTTATGATGTACGTTGTGGGCACAACGGATTGGGATTCGGAAGCTAACAAGGCGCAGACGCTAACTTGCGGCGAGCCATTGCTTTGTTAATAGTATTAATTTTTTAATTAATACTATTAACTGCGACGATATAGCTGGAGCGACTTTTAATATATGCAAATAGTTTGTAAAGTTCAGATAATATGGAGAGAAGATTTCTCATTATTGAATTATAGAGAGGCGAAGAAAATGTCTTAAAATAGATAAGAAAAAAATGTGTAAGCGATGGGGAGGGATGATAAAATAGGTGAGGGAGTAATTTGGAAAAAAGTGGCAAAGAAAAACTTCTGTCTCAAAAATTCAGACATGTCTGAATTAAATGTTTCGGATCCCTATACACTAGAGGGTGCTGTTTTGTTCAGAGATGAGAGAGAGAGATATAAAGTCAAGGACAAGGATCTCATCACATCTTTCTTTCCTACATCTTTTTTATTTTATTCTTTCATAAATTTTTTTAATCCATATACTTCTTATTATTTTTATTTTTTCATATCTGATTTGTTTCTTTTTACATAACAATTATAGGAATACTTTTTCCATTTCAGGACCATGGAGAAATCTGGAAAGGGACATTAATATAATTTTACACTGTAAAAATAATGAAGCTATTATAAACAAACCATAAAAAAATAATTTATTGTAATGTAATTGTAATACTTTTTAATGTTATTATTTTTAATAGTTACTTCTTTTTTTAGATATCTTTATTAAACATTGAAACAGTTTACAAAAACCCTAAAATCGCCGCGAGAGAGAGAGCCACCGTCAACTTCGATCCGCCTCTCCGGTTGCCCTTCCGGCGCCGGAGAGGGTTCCGTCCCGAATAGTTTTCTTCTTTTTGTAGTTCCTTTTCAGTCTTCCGCCTCTTGCTCTGTTGTCGCTGTCGGTTGGGTGCATCTCGAAGGTTGTGGATCCGGCGATTCCTCGGTGTGTGAAGCAAAGATCTGTTGGGTGGAGGTTGCCGGTGAAGGCTCTGATGCAGATGTTAGGGAACAGCTATTGAGACAAGTTCTACACGTTGATCATGAGGATCTCATCGCTGGTTTTTGAGTTGTTTTCAGTAGTAGCTTCGGCCTCCTCTGTGTTAGTATTTGTTTTCGTGTCATTGGGTCAATTTAGGTGGTTTAAGAGATGATTTCACTCTAAGTCGTGGAGTGTTATCTATCTTATTGTGGTTAAAAAATGCAATGGTTCTCGATTGGGTAGCGTTGGATCCGCCTTGTGTTCCAGGGTTGTACTTGATCAACCATTGATTTGTTTTGGTTCAAGTCTATGTAATGTGTCTTTGATTTGGTTGTAACTTTGATTTGGTTAATGAAAAGTTGATGTTTGAGCCAAAAAAATATATATATATATATCTTTATTAGTGGTGCCACGATGAGGAGAGATTTAATACATTGATATAATGGTTCATAATTTGTTGTCAGTACAATAATAAATTAACTAGTAACTACCACATCCCCATCTTTTTTTGCATAATTAGCTCCACATTTATTAATAACTATAATAGTAATATAAACGATTAATAGTATTGTAGTATTAATGGAAGTGTTTTCTTGTATGTAATATATATACTCTTTTAACCCCACAAAGGGGGAACTAGAGTCTAGAGAGCTGCGTCTGACAAACATATCATAAGTGATAACACAACCTGGCTAAAGAAGATCCTTCTTTGAAAACCAAATTCTTCTTTTTTAGTTATTAGTAAATAATTATTAGTAATACAATCTTTAGTTATTTAGTAACCTTTAGTATTTTGCTGATTTATTCTCTTGTATTCGTTCCTTTTTTATTACAGTTGTGGTTGGTAACTTCGTACTGGATTTAGCCATTTAGGGGTTTGGTGTTTGTTGAATTGAAGTTGATATCTACTGTTAAAGTTCCTTCTCCTTTTTTATCAGTCTGATCTGAAAACAAACACCTATCAGAGTATGATCCGATCATCCAAGCTTATGTTCACAATAGGGTTGGTTTGATCGTTTTATATTTGGATCAATTTAGTGTACTAGTACAAAATTAAACATCAAATACACTCAAACTTTTACACTAACTTACTCGGTGTTTGATTTGAATTCCATTGACTAAATTAATTCAATTGTAATTTTAACCACTTTACAAAACGAAAAATAAAAGCTTTTCCTACATAGCATATTTATTATTCAGCAGTCAGCACGTTTTAAGCGCTAAAACAGTTTCGACTTATGTCGTTTAAAGCAATTACTTAGTTAGTTCGAGTAGATTTTACTATTTATGTTTCATTCATAAACACAAAACCAATGAATATAGGTTAGGTACGACTACGCCGTCGTCGTCATAGGTAGGATATAGATGTAGTCCTTATAGGAACATGCCGTTTCCATGTCAAAAGAGATACTAACATGTCACATGTGTTTATTCGTTTCACGTCGCATTAATTCCCTGCATTTTATTTGAGAATAGAAAACAGTGGTAGTTGCATTTGGCTTGCATCATCAAAGGGGGAGGTATAGTGATCGTAATAACACCAAATTCTCTGTTCTTGCTGGACATTTCAGGAGAAGCTAATCGTGCAAAGATAGATAAAATGTTGGTTTTTCATATTATTTAACAGAATTCTCCATACATATTTGTGTGTTTTTAAGTTAATATTGACATTGCACTGCACTCTAAAAAGGATCGTTATAAAGAGAATTAAAACGAAAAATCCTTATTAACACAATAAATACTCCATGATCCTACTAACGAAAGCAGAAATCCAAAGAGTGGTCTCACTAGTTTTTTATATCAAGTCTAAAATTTGGCAACCTGCAATAGAATCCAAAACCCATGAACTGCTTGCAGCTCTGGCTCTAGCAGATTTAGCCAAGGCTTCAGCATCAGATCTTCTCTGGGTCAGAGTTTTCTTCTTGCTAGGCTCAACACCGAACACTATGATAGTTGAAGCTTCATCATTATCATTAGAAACAGGCCGCCTGCGCAGGATTGTTCCTCCTGCTGCTACAATCAGATCTTGTAGATACCCTTTGTAGGCAACCTCGAAATCTCCCACAATGTAAAACTTTAGTCCATTAAAAAGTTTTGGTTTCTGCATATTGGAGAAAGAAACCATTTAGGTGAAATAATCTCAAGTCGAATGTATCATAGAAAGCATCACAGAGAGTCAGAGACGAATCTAACCTTGTTCAAAGCTCTTTGTCTTCCAAGATAAGGACCTTCTCGTATTCCATGAACATCCATGGTAATTTCATACGGCTCCTCGCTTACATATTTTGTATTTTTCATACAGGCCTTAATCCCTGTAAGAAACAGTATACAACACTTAGAAAAATTGTTGATTGATAGATTGCAAACATATATATGCTTCATTGCTGATAGATTAAGAAGACTTACAATCAATGGTTAGTATCCATTTCCCCTCCAGAATTGCCATCATAAATTTAAGGGTCCTTTTGCAAGCTCCATTTTCATTGATTGATGCAATGACATGTGTAACAGTTGGCTCCCATTTTTTTGAGATTGTAACTCCAGACAGTTCCGCAAATTCTGTTATAATAGTCTGCAATCCAAGACATCATGGATTTGAAGTTTCAATTCGAGCGTTGCAGATAGTAAAAGAGTATATATATTACAAACCTTCTCTTCCACTGTGAGCCCTGAACAGGATAAGACCAATTTCTTGGATGATCCACGGAAATGCTTGCTCTGGAGCTCAGCGATGTCAGTTTTTCTAGAAATTTGGTTAGGCTCAGAGGGCAATGATCTAGCGATGATAATGATATATTGTCAGCTGTCTAATTTAAAATTTAGAATCACATCATAATCCCAATCAAAAGATAAAAAGGACATACCCTTTAGGAGCACGCTTGCATTTTCGTTCTTTTGAATTAGTCTCTTCACAGGGAAGCTTCATGGATGCATCCAAAGGGCATAGCATAACAAAGTTTTCCTGTTGATAAGAAAAGGTTTTAAAAGAACTGTGTAAGGGACTATGTAGATCTTCTACAATATATGAATCACTTACATTATCCCATCTGCATTCTGGTATTAATTTTGCACACGTAACATGAAAACTATTCTTGCAACTTTTATTGTAACAACCAAGTGCTGCGCCTTTAAGCCTACAGCAGGTGCAACTTATTCTCCGGCTTCTTGTCAACTCCACATCAAGATTCAGTGCGGTAAGGTTGTTGAAGTATACATTTGGAGCCCTGAAGAAGCAAAACAGTTTCTTACGTGAGTCAGTGGTGTACCAAAAGCACATGTATCATATACTCAAGCAGTTTAAATGATTTCAAAAGGCATGAGCATAATTACAACTATCCAGATTTCTTACCATTCAGCACAGTTTTTGTGAACATGTATGACTTTAGACCCACCATTAAAATCTGCAGAGACAGGTTCACCTCTGTGGTAATGAGCCATTTCTCCTGAAGCCTGTTCATATAACATTAAAATTAACAAAATGGTAAAATCAATAAAGGTCTACATCTAGGATTCCAATGTGAGATAGTGAAGCCAACCTCTGTGTCTTCTGAAGAGTGACAAAAGGCACATGCGAATTTCTTTGTTGAAGGTTCACCACATCGTTGCAAATGTGCACTACCTCCAGATGAAGACTTGTTTATCCCTGAGCATTTCTCCAAAACTTGCATGGTGTGATTGTCTTCATCCACAGTGCATTTCTTTTTGTTCGTTGTAACTTGTTTATCACCCACTTGATTCAACTCATCAGTTAGGATACCATGTCCATCCGATTGTGTAGCTTTGCTTGAGATCAGATGGAAATCTAGTTTCAATCTCTTTTCTGAAGTCTTCTTTTGAGTTTTCCCAGATAGATCTTTTAAAGCGGAGCTTGCATTGGACTTCCTTCCCCTCTTCTTCACAGTGGGTTTCTCGGTGGGACATTGTTTTTCAGGATGTGTATCAGATGAACCATGGGCTCGATCCTGATCCCCCTTTCCCACAACTTCTGTTTCAAGTGAGAGCTCATTAGATCCTTCGATCGGGTGAGCTGGAGAGGATTTAATGCTAGATCTTTTCCTCTTTGTCCCCTGTTGCCCAGCTGCTTCCTTGGATACATTTAGATCAGACTGAACTCGTGAACTCTGACACTTGCTTCTTGTAGTCCTTTTAGCTTTCACATTTTCATCAGGACTCTCATCATTCCTGATTATTGTGCCAGAAGTCGAACGACTATCTTGTTTCTCACTAATGTTTGCTACTGCAGCTGAGTCCATGTTTTCCACCAGTGAAACCCCAACGCTTCCTCTAGTAACTGTATTTCTTGCACTTCCTGCTTTGCGGGTTTTACATTTGGATACTGCTACTGTAGCTAGTTTCTTTTGAGTGAGATCAACCTCACCTTTACTTGGGACCTGCAAATCGATTTAAATTTTATGTTCATTTCAATACACTTGATGACATTATCAGAGAAAACAAAGACCTTGCAGTATCAGACTGAAGAGCTGCCTTTACCTTGGCCTTCACAGGACTAGGTAGAATCTCCGGGGAACAAGGCCTCTGAGTCCATTCAAACATTTCGCTGTCGAACATGTCTCCTGGATTGGGCTTATCTTGCTCATCTGCCTGAAACACTCATCGAGGAAAAGGTAAGCTCAAAGGATCCGACGCTTTCCATGTAACTAAATATGATATTTATGAGTAATAGATGTGTAACTCCCAGTATTCACTCTAAATCAAAGATAACCTCCACCGCGTAACTAAGACTTTATCTAACACATTTCTATAAACTCAGAGCAAGTGTAGCATGTTCCAATACCACAGAACAACATAATGCAATATGAATACTAAAAGATAGCAGTTGAAAAAACGCAATTGAGGTTTTCAAGTACTAACCTTTGATGGGCTCTCATGATCTGAGTCCATCAAATCGCTGAAAGAGGGAACATCAACAGGTGTAGTATCTAAAAGTTGATCACTTTGTGTGCGCTGACTTGAGCTCTCTCCATCAACTTCATCTCTCAACCAAAAGAAGGGTGGCAGATCTCCTTCTTTATTCAGACATGGATGCTCATCCAAACGAATCACAGTTTTCTCAGTGTAATCCTTGTTATTTCCAGCTACATCAGTAGACTCAGTAGGTTTAGTTAAACTTTCAGAAGAAAGATTCTTCAGCAGCTGCACCCTTTTCTTTGTTTGGGATGAAGGTTTCATAACAATAGGCCCAGGTGCATCTAGTTCTGTTTCCTTGGTTTTCCCATACTCTTTCCTCTTGGATGCTCGGCCCTTCCTAGATGATACCTGTCGTTTCTTATCATTTGCCTTTTCAATGGAATCATTGCTCACATGCTTTTCTTTATCTGTAGATGCACAACACAGAACACAAATCCCACTTTTAGACAACTTAATTTGATAACAGAAACAGATTCAAATTTGTTTTTAAACATCATCAATCACTGCCTTTGTTTCATTCAGGATAACGAATATGTTAACACATCGAAGACAAGAGTACGAAGAAGTACCTGATGGTGATGGATTATTCTGGCTAACGAATAAGTTGACACCAGAAGCATCTTCCATGTTCTTGCAAATACTCACCAAGCTATCCATATGAGGAGCACCACGAATCTCTAGAAAAACATAACACAATCATCAAATAACAAGATTATACTACTAGTCTAGTACAATTGCAAATAGATAAAAGCTGACACTGTGAGAGCAATAAAGAGTACCTCTACGGTGGTATGGGATTTTACAAACTGGGCAAGTAGCATCCATTTTCATAGATTTAACTATACACGCACTAAAAATCAAAAACAGAAGACCAGTGTTAACGCTTGAATAGACTACAATAGAGTAACAATACGAAGGTAAGAACAAACTAAGGTAAGGTAGATACTTACTTGCAAAAGACATGGTTGCACGAAAGTGAAACTGCTGAATTAAATAGACTCAAGCTGCCAACAACAACAACAAACAAATCAAATCGAAATTGTTACAGAGTCAACTAAACGATGGACTAAAAAAAAGAAATTAGGGTTTTTTCCTCGCCGTGTTCGTCATAAAAACTCAGAATAATAATATTAGCAAAGAGATTTACCAAATAGGGCACTTGAGTTCTCTTCCCATCTTCTCCAGATGACTTGTGTCCGCCATTTCGATCTCCACTGAAACGATTCAATCCGATGAGTAAATTAAGAACTGAAGCGGCTCTTTGGGTACTGACTGTATATAGATATAGAGATGGTGAAGCCTGAAACACTGAAGCGTGTCCTTCAAAGAGGCTTACCATGTAAGCTTTAGGCTAAAACGTTTCACGAGAAAAAGCGCCAATTTTTCACAAAAAAATTCCAATATCCCGCCATGATAAAAAAACACACTCAATTTTCGTTTTGCCCACTTAAGTTTTTACGATTTTGACCCATTACTTTTAATTCCTTTAAATTTACCCATATTTTTGTTTTTTACAAATTCCCCCCTGGAAGATTCCATCAAAATTTAAACGATTTGTGTTGAAACGGAGGAGTCTATTACACTGCATTACCAGTAATCTTGACAAGAACAAGAACCATTTGTGAAATGGTGAAACCGGCTACGGTCTCTTACAACAACCTCTCGATTATAAACCTTAGACACAAGTTTGATCGCCGAGTGACAATCTGCGCAGACTCTAAGATTCTTCACCACCCGAATCGGTGATCTTTCTGGTGTGTTAATTAGCATAAAAGCAATAGCTATCTTCTCACTATGATAGACCAGAGCATTCTCTTTCTCTTCCTCCTCAACATCAACATAGACGTTCGAAATCTGCGGAACGTAGCCTTGTAATCTCAATTTATCAGTCATTTCTTTCAGCTTAGCGTAAATCTCTTCGCTTTGCGGATCAGACTTATCACCCATAAGAAACTCGTGAACTCTGTTTCCTACTTCTACTAAGCTGTGACCGGGAACTTTTCTCACACCGTCTCTTAACATTTGTTTCCTTATCTTTTGCACATCGGACCAACGCTGCTCGGATGCATACATATTCGACAAGAGGACATATTCCCCGCTGTGGTTCGGTTCTAGTTGTAGGATTTGGAGTCTGGCATATTCTGCTAAATCTGCATCACCATGGACAGTACAAGCTCCTAACAATGTTCTCCAGATCACAACGTTTGGCTGCATCGGCATTTTCATAATGTATTCATACGCTTCCTTCACTTGTCCAGCTCTAGCTAACAAATCGACCATACAACCAAAATGTTCAATCCTAGGCTCAATCTTATACTCTTCTGTCATTCTCCTGAAATACTCAAAACCTTCTTTCACCATCCCGCAGTGGCTACAAGCGTATAAGATCCCCACGAACGTGATCTCACACGGTACTAATCCCTCCTTTGATTCCATATCCCTGAAAAGCTCAATCGCTTCTTTTCCAAAACCATTAACAGCTAAACCAACAATCAATGAAGTCCAAGAGACACTGTTCTTGTCCACCATTTCATCGAAAAGTGTTTTGGCTTCTTCCACTCTTCCACATCTCGCATATAAGTCCAATAGTACATTCCTGGAATGTAAGTTTCGTGTCAAACCCACTTTGATCATATACACATGGATCCTCTTACCCAATGTCAAAGCACCAATCTTGGCACAAGCAGACAACAAGCTTACGATTGTGAACCCATCAGGCTTGATACCGTTCGAGTTCATTTCAGTATAAAGCGCCAAAGCTTCGTTTGGTTTACCGTTTCTGCAAACCCATTAATCACAGAGTTCCAAGCTACAAGATCTTTCTCAGGCATTTTATCAAACACCTTGTACGCACTCGATAAGTCTCCACAATTGGCGTACAAATGGAGGAGAGAGTTCTGAGCAAATATCAACGAACCAAAGCCACTTCTTATAACAACCGAATGAATCGTCTCTCCCAAACGAACATCCGCCGTTCTCGCCACAGCCTTGAGAAGAAACGGATAAGTATGAGTATCTGGCTCGACCAAACCAGATACTTTCATTTCACGGTAGAGAGAAACAGCAGAGACTGAGGCGTAGTAACTACTGCACTCGGCGTAGCCTCTGATTAAAGTGTTCCAAACAAAGATATTGATGGGTTTCTCAATCTTGGAGAAAACCTTGTGAGCGTAAGACATGGGAGGTGGAGAAGGAAGAGACACGAGGTAGAAGATGAGGTGCTTGCCCATCTCGGCGTCGGAGATTGAGACGCCATGGCGGATTGAAAAAGCGTGGATTTGTCTTAGCTTCGTTAGCGATGAAACGACGTGGGTTTGCAAGAGAGTTATGCATCTGTCGACCATGGGAAGTAGCAAAACAGAGGTTTCTGAACATGGAGGCATTTTTGCTCTGTTCCTGTGGGCATTGTCGTCAATTGCATTTAGTATGAATGAAGGCGAGTTCCATTATTAAAATCATATAAAAAGACTTCGAAAGATGATAACTTTACAGAACCCTAAATTTGGTTTCTCAATTTCTCCAAACAGCCGTCGCCATTCTCTGTCGGAAGAAAGATTCAAACTTCAAACTTCAAAATGTCAAAACCCCCAGAAGAGTTGAACCGAGAGCACAAAGGATGGGTTTTTGAATGCTGATTCATTGTTCTTTGGATCAAGACTAGCCTTTTTGAGGTAAGAAAGATTCTTCTCTTGGTGAGAACTGAGAATGGTTGAGGTGTTAAGCTCTGATGTTTCTCTATCAGTATAATCCATCTCATTGCTCTAGTTTGACACTTGTTACTCTCTAGTTCATCTGCGTATCGTAACTGTTAATACTTAATACTCAAGAGGAGAACTTTTGTCTATGTCTCTTTGCTTTTCTTGATTGATTGATTCACCATGTATCAGAACTTCATAGCCGTGAGGTTTTGGCATGAGGATTAAACACGGTGACAAATAAAATAATAATCAATAAGCACATATGGCTGTATCCATCTGATCGTGAAGAGATTAATTGGCAGTCTTAGCGCTACAGTCAGTTTTGTTGTTGTAAGCAATCTGTTATATGTGCTTTTGAATTTTCTTCTTTCCAATTTGTCTAGGGACTTTTAAAAAGAGCTTCTGTTATTCACCTGCACACTCTTAAGATTGATGTTTAGATGCTTTGTTGATACAATCACTCATGGATGTTGATCACTTCATGACTCTGTATGCTAACCAAGCTTTTATGTTTATGGACATGTGACATTTACAGGATGAGGATGGTGGCAAAACACTGAGAAAGGAAGCAGATAACTCGGCATTACCTGGATCTTGTGCATGCCCTCCTCCATTTCTCTCTTCTCAACGGCAAAAGCTGAGGAACTTTTTGGAGAAGCGGTGCAAGTTATGCAGATGGTCAAGAAAATGCAACCTGATGAAAGCCAAAATCTTGATTCCATAACTCAAGCTAACATAAAGACCAGCTGAGTAGGCATAATAGTGTTATGGCAGATAATTTTTGAAAGAATTTGCTGTGATATCAATATAAACCTCTTTCTGAGATTAAACATCCTACTCAATAGACACCAATGTACAAGAAGATATTGTTATGTTGAATGTGTAAATGTGTAAGACAACTACTGGCACCAAAGAGGAAAAGTACAAAAAAGTTTAGGTGGTGCCTAATCTGTAATCCTGTTATCTCCCTACCAGTGCTTCATTTTGGTCATCTGAAATTGCAACATTGTGCTCGGCCTTTCAACAAATTATCCCACAAGCATATCATCTGACTCGGAGATTGGTAATGTGCAGTGTAGTAGTTCAGTGTGCATCCGTATTGGCAAAACTTCCAGCTGTGTGAGTATTCAACAGGCTGCATTGAGGCGTTGAATTTCTCCACCCACATTCCCATGCTCACATCTTCCATCTTGAACAGCTGTGACAACAATATGGAAGTAGTTTAGCTTCGTATCAATTCAAAATGAGAGATACTCTTATGCTCATAACAGTAAGAGATGGAGATGCGAGTAAGAAAATGAAAGATGGTCAGACCCTAAGCTTTTGCCTTGAATTCTGAGAAACAATATATTTAGCAATGTTGATTGAAATTATGTATCCGGGTCCATTGGCGTAAGGAGGGTAGACAGCTTCTGGCCACTCCTGTTACAGTAAGAAGTAAGAAAAAATGTTAGTAACTGAGGCAGCTTCTGATACTGAATCATAAAAGAGTGTATGCAGGCAAAGAACACAAGCCATTGTACCTCCCATGTAACTGCCCACTTGCCAGTTCTAAGAGGACGATGTCGAAGATTTAGATTTCCCATATAGAGTGATTTTTCCGGAGAGACTCAATCGATTTGTTTCAAAATTGATTCCACTCTGATGAATGTGTCATCGTCACATTTCATTATATATGGAGCTGTCACATTCTGGACCTGAAAGGTAGATATTTTAGACAATCATAATCAGATACCTGTAAAGTAACTACAAGGAGGGAAACTGTTAATAATCCTTAATTCCTTAAAAGAGATTATATACAAAGACTTAAATAGAGATGGAGTCGTGACTGCAGAAATGATCAATACCCNTTATGCAGATGGTCAAGAAAATGCAACCTGATGAAAGCCAAAATCTTGATTCCATAACTCAAGCTAACATAAAGACCAGCTGAGTAGGCATAATAGTGTTATGGCAGATAATTTTTGAAAGAATTTGCTGTGATATCAATATAAACCTCTTTCTGAGATTAAACATCCTACTCAATAGACACCAATGTACAAGAAGATATTGTTATGTTGAATGTGTAAATGTGTAAGACAACTACTGGCACCAAAGAGGAAAAGTACAAAAAAGTTTAGGTGGTGCCTAATCTGTAATCCTGTTATCTCCCTACCAGTGCTTCATTTTGGTCATCTGAAATTGCAACATTGTGCTCGGCCTTTCAACAAATTATCCCACAAGCATATCATCTGACTCGGAGATTGGTAATGTGCAGTGTAGTAGTTCAGTGTGCATCCGTATTGGCAAAACTTCCAGCTGTGTGAGTATTCAACAGGCTGCATTGAGGCGTTGAATTTCTCCACCCACATTCCCATGCTCACATCTTCCATCTTGAACAGCTGTGACAACAATATGGAAGTAGTTTAGCTTCGTATCAATTCAAAATGAGAGATACTCTTATGCTCATAACAGTAAGAGATGGAGATGCGAGTAAGAAAATGAAAGATGGTCAGACCCTAAGCTTTTGCCTTGAATTCTGAGAAACAATATATTTAGCAATGTTGATTGAAATTATGTATCCGGGTCCATTGGCGTAAGGAGGGTAGACAGCTTCTGGCCACTCCTGTTACAGTAAGAAGTAAGAAAAAATGTTAGTAACTGAGGCAGCTTCTGATACTGAATCATAAAAGAGTGTATGCAGGCAAAGAACACAAGCCATTGTACCTCCCATGTAACTGCCCACTTGCCAGTTCTAAGAGGACGATGTCGAAGATTTAGATTTCCCATATAGAGTGATTTTTCCGGAGAGACTCGATCGATTTGTTTCAAAATTGATTCCACTCTGATGAATGTGTCATCGTCACATTTCATTATATATGGAGCTGTCACATTCTGGACCTGAAAGGTAGATATTTTAGACAATCATAATCAGATACCTGTAAAGTAACTACAAGGAGGGAAACTGTTAATAATCCTTAATTCCTTAAAAGAGATTATATACAAAGACTTAAATAGAGATGGAGTCGTGACTGCAGAAATGATCAATACCCCAAATTCACAAATAGCAATTGTCTTAAGGACCACAAGCTCGTAACGATCCATAAAGGGCAGAATCACAATGTCTCCAAAATATTCAGCCTCTTTCTTCAGCATTGCATTGACTTCTTTTCTTGCGTTCTACCACAAATAAAATTACATAAATCAACAAAAGAAAAGTATGAACTGCTTAGTATTCCAAGGCAAAAGAACTTCAAATCAGTAATTCTCCACCTCACTATGTCCAGTATAATCGATCTGTAGTACGAACTTTCTTAAAGATTTTGTTTCTAAACTATGCCTTAACATAAGGAAAGGTTGGTAAGAACTTACAAGTGCAACAAAGAATCGTGCTACTACATCTGAAGATTTAATCGAAGGATGTTGCATCCATGTCTTTCTCACTGCCATGCGCTCTGCAAAATGGTTAGTTGCTGATAGAACACCCATGAAAAGGCGAAAAGGAGTGCCAGGCAATGGAGGAGCTTTCCATTCTGAAGAAAACTCTATTGCTTTCTGAGGTGAGAAACTCGGATGAGATGTTGAAAGAGAAGTAGCATGAACAGAGTGAATATCAACATCTCCAATAATTGCCAGCCCTGTGGCATCTTCTATGGTAAACCCCTGAGAGGCCAAAAATAACAAAATATATTATAACAAAGTATCAGACACTGACACAGAGGAGACGAATTCTCTTGGTTTGAATAACAAAATTACATTATTGAGGGTTGAGACCAATAAGTAAGGCATTTACTAGTAGATCATCTGATATCACATACCGGTCGATAAGGGAATGAAGACACATGCCTTCCTCCAACATTTATATGGAAACCATCAATTCCAGCTCGCAAAGTTAGGACAAAGACTCGGCCTTCCGCAAAAGGGAATGACCAAGTGACCTCAGGTTTCTGTTCACGTCCTATAAACCGTTTGAACCAAGAAGTTGTCTTCGATTCCTTTGAGTCCACCATGTCAATTATGTCATCCTTTGTCCACTTTTCACATCTACGGAATCCATCAACTGGAATAAAACACTTACTTTGGTGAAGAGAAAACAAAAAGAAACATAACTATAGAGAAATAAGAATAACTAAGGTAACTAAAGATAAGACTTCTGGAGATGGGTTGCTACATTCAACTGAGTTTCAATACGACTTTGTTATATATCCGTAGTTTGATTTTCCACATCTAAACTAATAAGCAGTTTATGACGGATGTCAAAATCTTACCAAGCATGTCTGTGTCCTTCTTGGATGGAGTGCCATCACATCTTTGAGCAACCCCCCACTGCATCCTATAACATGTATTGTGTTCAATGACTGGCCGGTGATTCCAATCACCTTTAATTCTAGGGTTCAAATGAA
>NC_025694.1:9968354-9972347 GCF_000633955.1 Camelina sativa
AAAAGTATGAACTGCTTAGTATTCCAAGGCAAAAGAACTTCAAATCAGTAATTCTCCACCTCACTATGTCCAGTATAATCGATCTGTAGTACGAACTTTCTTAAAGATTTTGTTTCTAAACTATGCCTTAACATAAGGAAAGGTTGGTAAGAACTTACAAGTGCAACAAAGAATCGTGCTACTACATCTGAAGNCCCAAGCCTTGGATCCAAGCATCCAAGCCTCATCTGCCATTCTTTCAAAAGGTGACATATGGATAGTTCTATTTCTACGTCTCATAACCTCTCCCGATATTCGACCATACCGAAGTGGCTGAATCGGTTTAGATCCACTAAACTTCTCTTCTTGTGGCGCATTATGAGTAGTAGAAGGCCCACTTTGAATCTCTTCATCTTCTAGCTTCCTATCTAACATGTCACTGCGTAAAGACCCGCTTAAACTAACATCAAAACCAGTAGTATCCCTTAACGCCCCATCTAAACCAGTATCCCCACTTAACATAGTAACCGTCTCGATGAAATGTGGGAACTTAAACGCTAAGAAAACCAAGTAAAACCCAGCTACAGCTAGCAAGAAATGTGACAACTTGAACCTCCTAGAACTATAAACCCCTCTAAAAGATTCGCTTTTTACCCTTTTCATTGTTAAGGCTCAGCCTATAATAACTAGTAACTACCTCCCCCAATCAAAAGCACTCGACTTTTTGGTTTCCAAGTCGAATCAGTGCGTCAAAACTGCAAATGGCGTGTTCTAAAATGTAGCCAATTCATCATACGACCAACTTCATCCAAAGAATTAAAGGAGAGTTTTTTAACCTCAAAATCTGGTAAAGAGATGGACCCTAAACCCCCACTCACAGTAGTAACAGCTAAAGCTTGGCACGATCTGAAAGATCAATAGACTCCAGGAAGACCCAATCAAATCAACCCAGATGTCTCGATTTGATACGGGTCTTTTTTTTTTTCTGAAACAAAACCCCAATGAAGCAGAGCAAATCAATACCTGACTTTAGCGGCTTTTTTCTCCTCGAATCTAGGGCTAGAAGAGATATAAAACAGAGGAGAAACCACTCCAGGAGAGGGGGATGATGGAGAAATCACAATAAGGAACCTTTTTTCCATTTTTTAAATTCAAAAAAATTGCTTCTTTTTTTTTTCTGTAAATGCGTGCGTTTTTTTAGTAAATCTCAGTTGAAAGGGTTTTAAATTTCTCTGTGATTTGTCTCCTAATTTGTAGTTTCTTTATCTGTTAAAGTTAAGTTATTCCTTATCTCTAAAATCTTATTTTGGTCTGATCAAATTAAAAAATGATTGCTCTTTCTGTATAGGGTAGAGTTTCTATGTAGAATTAAAAATATAGGATTGTATTTCTTTCTATTGATTTATTTGTTTATATTTATATATATGTAATAATATATAGATAGGAACATTATTCTTGTTCTTAAAATAAAAGTTGACAAGTTAATGAATGNATCCTATTGGCTTCATTCAAGTCATCTCCATTCATTGAGATCTGAGAAGGACAAGATTCGACCTTCCCTCGGTACATGGAAGGACTCTCTTCAATGTTTTCAACCTCAAACTTAGCAACATCTTCCCAAGCCTTGGATCCAAGCATCCAAGCCTCATCTGCCATTCTTTCAAAAGGTGACATATGGATAGTTCTATTTCTACGTCTCATAACCTCTCCCGATATTCGACCATACCGAAGTGGCTGAATCGGTTTAGATCCACTAAACTTCTCTTCTTGTGGCGCATTATGAGTAGTAGAAGGCCCACTTTGAATCTCTTCATCTTCTAGCTTCCTATCTAACATGTCACTGCGTAAAGACCCGCTTAAACTAACATCAAAACCAGTAGTATCCCTTAACGCCCCATCTAAACCAGTATCCCCACTTAACATAGTAACCGTCTCGATGAAATGTGGGAACTTAAACGCTAAGAAAACCAAGTAAAACCCAGCTACAGCTAGCAAGAAATGTGACAACTTGAACCTCCTAGAACTATAAACCCCTCTAAAAGATTCGCTTTTTACCCTTTTCATTGTTAAGGCTCAGCCTATAATAACTAGTAACTACCTCCCCCAATCAAAAGCACTCGACTTTTTGGTTTCCAAGTCGAATCAGTGCGTCAAAACTGCAAATGGCGTGTTCTAAAATGTAGCCAATTCATCATACGACCAACTTCATCCAAAGAATTAAAGGAGAGTTTTTTAACCTCAAAATCTGGTAAAGAGATGGACCCTAAACCCCCACTCACAGTAGTAACAGCTAAAGCTTGGCACGATCTGAAAGATCAATAGACTCCAGGAAGACCCAATCAAATCAACCCAGATGTCTCGATTTGATACGGGTCTTTTTTTTTTTCTGAAACAAAACCCCAATGAAGCAGAGCAAATCAATACCTGACTTTAGCGGCTTTTTTCTCCTCGAATCTAGGGCTAGAAGAGATATAAAACAGAGGAGAAACCACTCCAGGAGAGGGGGATGATGGAGAAATCACAATAAGGAACCTTTTTTCCATTTTTTAAATTCAAAAAAATTGCTTCTTTTTTTTTTCTGTAAATGCGTGCGTTTTTTTAGTAAATCTCAGTTGAAAGGGTTTTAAATTTCTCTGTGATTTGTCTCCTAATTTGTAGTTTCTTTATCTGTTAAAGTTAAGTTATTCCTTATCTCTAAAATCTTATTTTGGTCTGATCAAATTAAAAAATGATTGCTCTTTCTGTATAGGGTAGAGTTTCTATGTAGAATTAAAAATATAGGATTGTATTTCTTTCTATTGATTTATTTGTTTATATTTATATATATGTAATAATATATAGATAGGAACATTATTCTTGTTCTTAAAATAAAAGTTGACAAGTTAATGAATGAATCATAAATTTTTTTAAAAAAATTGAAATTTAGTTGTTTACCACACACTTTTAGTTTCAGTTTAAATATAGTTTTGAATAGATTTCAATTTTGTTCATAAAGATGTGAGTGCATAACCTATCTTAGAAGAACATTTAGCGAGTACCTCATTGAGCTTTTTTTTTGTTGGTAAAAGATTAAATTTTATACAATTTTCTGTTTTTTTTCTGTACAAAAGGAAAAGAAACCAACAATTACAAAGGAAAGTAAATACAGGAAAAATAATAAGCTATAAGGGAGGAGAAGGAGTCTGTCGATCCGGGAATGGAGAGTAGTCAGATCTCTGATAGTGCGATCAACCACGGCTCGCACCGCAGATGGAGTTGAGTGAAGGTCAGAGAACACCCTGGCATTACGCTCGCGCCAAATGAGATAGCAGATGACTTGAAGGACCAACTTGAGGAGTGTTTCTACCTTAGGATTGGGTGGTAGCCTTGCTTGAGAAATCCAGGCTGTGATAGAGAGCAAATCCGAGGGAGGAGATTACCAAATTCGACCTGCGAAAGCTTCCCATATTTCAAGAGTGTAAGGGCATGAGAAGAACAGATGTTCATGACTCTCAGGTCCCGAAGAGTACAGGACGCAAGAGGGGGAGATATTCATTCCCCAGCTCCTTAGTCTATCTCTTGTAGGGAGACGATCCTGAAAATTAAGCAAGCCACATTATGAAAGAATACCGTGGCACTGCCTCCTTAGTCTATCTCATTGCGCTTTGTGCAACGATAACACACATTCACACTGTCGTACTTCTTTAATTTGACGACGGGTAGTCGATGTCATTGTATTCTGATCCGGTTATGAATTGACGCGTAATCCATCTCGTTGTTTCGTTTGTGAACGTGGTAGTCAAGTTTTTCCTTATTCGTTAGTTATGCTAAAGGAATGGATTGTCCTCGATAGGGAGAGCATAATCAAATAGGGTTTGGTCTAGAAGATCATGATGAGTATGGGGTTATGTATGCGTTGCTGGCAAATGTTTGGTCCTGTACATGATTAGTCCCGAACTTCGAAGAATTGAACTTCTTTATGAACCGGCCATATACATGTAGTAACAAAATGACTTGTCACCCCCCCCCCCCCCC
>NC_025694.1:9973164-9999015 GCF_000633955.1 Camelina sativa
CAGATTAGATAATATTAGTTTAGATGCAATATATGTAGTTAACTAAAAGTATGATTCTTGCTACTATTCGAATATATGTATATGTAAACCTTTCTACAAAAACTTCATCTTTATTAAAAACAGGGTTTCGAAAATTACAATATACTTGTATAACCCCGTATCTAATACGAAATTTTAAACGGCGGCAATGGAGAAGTATATATAGCACGTCTACTGATATCGGACCTTTTATATAATAATAAAAAGGTCGGAATCTTAAGCAAACTATATAATTAAACGGGTACACACAAAAATATCGACCCGATCAAATACAAAATGCATCACACGTATGTGGTAGATCTAATTAGTTTTCGAAGGCAGAAAACGAGCTTCGAACCTCGGCAAGAAAATTCTTAGAACTGCTAGATCCGGATATAGAAACCGAACTAGAAGAGGAGGAAGAAGACGAAGAAGCTGAATAAACATGATGATGATGAGATGTTTTCGCCATCATCATCGTCGTACCACCATTGAAACAATCGTTCTCTTCTTCTTTGATTGTGTCTAGCTTCTGCTTCGCTGCTCTGTGCCTCCTCATCACTGTCAGGAATTGAGGTGGAGCAACCTCGGATACAAACCTAGCTAGACGAGAAGTAGCCATAGTTTTTTCTTTTCCGATAATTAAAAATAACAGTGTGTAAAGAAATCGAAGCAATGATTGAGAGAGATATATATATTTTGGTTTTGATTTATGAAAATGCTTGAGATATGAGACTCATATATATATGAAGATGAGTTTGTCAATTACCCACGTCGTAGGGCATTTGTTTTTAACGTTTTGCACCGTCAATATCTTTTGGTATTAAATGCATAGACACGTGTATTGTAAGTCTTAATTTTGTTTTGTCGTGAGCTATTCAACTCAAAATTTGAAAGGTTTTTTAATTAATGACTTTTAAAACCAATGGTCTTCTCTATACTACTCTTATTTAACAAATCGTCGATTATGATAGTAAATTGGGTGTAATTAAACTAATTATTTACAAATAACACTCTACGGAGGGCAGTAGTACTATCTATGTTTTATAATTAGTGCCTTGATAAAAAATGAAATGTAACACTTTATCTTATAGTGGTAAATTAATTCATATAAACCACATTAGCTAACTCACTATGTGGTTAGACAATGCGTTTGCCAAGTTTTGAAAACGATATATATATAGAGATACTGAAATTAAATGAATTAATTTCGGAAAGACAAACGTGTCGAAATCGTTCTGGAAGAGCTCATCTCTATCTCTGTCGGAATCGATGCTTGACAAAATCTAGCTTTTTCTCTCATTTATGTTAACCGGTCGTATGATAACCCACGTATGAGCTACCAAAATCTGAACGTTTTGTCAATGTCCTTGTTAAGTTGTTATAATGAGATTTTTCTTTAATATCCATTAAAGATTTTTTTTTCTAAGAAAGTGGCCGTGTGGCTATTGGAAAATCTGAGTGAACAACAGGTAAATATTTATTTAATGTTATTTTTAGGTAGTTCAACATATATTCATAATTACATATAAAATTTATTTATTTATTCAGAGACACATTTATCAACAATAAATTAAAATTTAAAGAAAAATATTCAATAAAGACTATAAATGTTATATTTAAAAAATATTTCAATTATTTTCTATGTATTACATCATTTTTTATTGGTCATATCTTACAGAAAGAACTTAATTTACTTGGATTTACCTCTCTACTTGACTACTAGATGATTGACACTTTAGGACTACTTTTATAACAATGATTTTTATGTATAATACAATAATTGCTATGAAATTATAGTCATTTCAGATACTATTAAAGTATTAAGTATAAAAATAATTATATTGTACATCTATAATTATATTTATCATTATTAACTACTTATGTAATTATCTACGATTTTTTCCCGGTTTCTTTAGCCAATCATTAAACATTTACATCTAATTTTTCGAATTATGAATAGCGTTATAATATTTTTTCAAAAAAAAAAAAAAAAATAGTATTACAATCATATTGAATATTTTGGTTGACTAGGACAATAGAAACTCATTCTCGAACCGAATCGAGAATACAAAATCAGTTTATCAAACCGCAACTTTATCATATAGTTTTCAAGAAATTATCAAATGCCACGCTAAACTTAAAATTGTGTACGTAGTAGTCTCGATCGAGATTACATGGCTATTTCTTTTTTTTCACTTTTTTTTGGTGTGTGCAAAACATACCGATTTCTATTAGACGCATTTTGGTTTGGGCCGTTTGGCTCAAGTCAAGACTTAGCAAATGAGAAAGTAGCAGATTTGCAACAACAAAAAAAAGGAAATGGTGACGCTTAGATAATTATATATTACAAGAAGAAAAAAAAGATCAAACAACTGATGTCTGAATCTTTTGGGATACAAAGATGCAAACTTAAAGAACTAAAAAAGACCCAACAAAAAAAAAAACAGAACGAAACATTAACTTAAGACATAGAGAACATGTAATACGATAAATTCAAGGACCATGTTTTTTCCAAATTGTTAAGAAGATCTAATCAAACAGGTGCTTCTGATCTTTGTTGTTGTTGTTGTTGTTGCTGTTCGTCTCGGTGTCGGAAGATCCTCTGCTTCCACTAGAGCTTGCTTCATGATTCACATTCATAGTGTTGTCAAAGCTTTGGTTCCACTTGTGCTGATGCACTTGATTTATGAAATAACTGTTATGATTATTAGCATATCCACCACCAATTGATTGGTTGATAAAAGGATTACCAATCAAATCATTGCCAAAATCGTAAAAATCTTGTTGAAACGAGTCCTCACCAAAATCCAAGCGATCCAGCAGTACAGGTCGAAGACCTCGAACTTGAGGCACATTGGTTACACCACGAAACTCAGCCAAATAACCCAAATGCTTCCCAAGAACGGCAGCAACAGCAGCAGGAGAAGAGGAAGAAGAAGTAGAACCACCAAAAAGTCCAACAGACTCGTTGTTTTCATGAACAAGTCTGAAAGGTTGATGATTAACTGGTTGGTTCTCAAAGGAAGCCACCTGAGAAACAGAGGAGTGTTCTATCCTTGGACGCTTGGGCTTACGGCAACCTCCACCAACCGGGACGTTCCTCAAAGTCCCACCTTGAGTCCAGTATCGACGACATTCCTTGCAGAAGTAGCGCGGCTGAGACATGCTATAGTTGTTATAGTAGCAGAACTTTGTGTTGTTAGAGCTACACCTTGCACACACTTCCGGTGGGGGCTTCTCTCCGTTCAGTTGGTTCTCTCCCTTTGCCAAAACACTCACGTTATCCATTTTCTCTCAAGAACTATTTGATTCACTCTTAAGAAAAAGAAAAAAAAAAGTCTTAAACTATAAGACCTTGACACCTTGTTGTTGCTAGCTATGCTCTGTTTTGTGTTGTGGAAGGTGTGAAGGTGTCTTCTTATATAGGTTCTTGGGCGTGAAATTTAAGAAGAGATACGTTTCGGGGTTTAGGAGAGTGAGATTATGAGCAAAACGTGTCACAGATTTTGTATTAATAAAATCTGAAGATCTATCTACACACCATAAACCTTAGGCTAAGCTTAGTCAAAGATGCAAAGCTTTTTCTTAATTTTAACTCTTGTCTCTATGTGAAAAATTTAAGAATCAAGAAGCTATACTTAAATTGGTCAAATCCCACATACAGAATAAAATCTAGGGTCATTGAGTGTTTAATGACAATATAAGGCAAACCAAAAATGCAATGCATGGTTTTATGATAGGAGAGAGTATGTGAAAACACGTGTGCTCACGCTTTATCTCACGGTGTGTAATTATGAATTTTTGGAAGAAATTTCTTTATATGATGTTTGAACAATGAATTTTTTATAATATAGAAAAGACAAAAGACATTTATTAACTTTAATATGAAATTAATGTTATTTATTGAGAAAAAAAAAAGATAATTAGTGTGAGCGCGTATAGTTTACGCGTGCTACCATTGGTGCAATACAAAATTTTTTACAAATGGTTTATGTGTGGTCTTATTGGTGCTCTTGTTGGTGCAATACAAAATTTCTTATAAAAAGTTTTATAAATTATGTACAATTGGTAACAATAGAAAAGATTACGTAGAAAACAATACCCAAAATCTAGATAACAAGCATATCAATAGTGTAGAAGAGAAAACTATAAAAGAAGCTGATTAGCTTCGATAACCACCTAGTGATTTTCTTTTTTCGAGTTAGAAGACATTGTGCCTAACCACAACATGCTCGTGTTGTTTGTCATTGGCGCATCACGGAAGTGAATTATTATTTTCATAGAAATTTACCGCACTTAAAATGGATACAATTTACACGACTAGAATGGTTATATAGAAAAATAATGCATAGCGACTACATCGCCTACTCAACCCTATGGTCCTGCCCCCTTGGAAGCGAAGAATCTGCTTGTTAGGGATCTCTTTGAACAAGGAACTTGTGAGTGGGATGAATTAAAGGTTGGGATACTTCTCCCTTCTCAGAAAGAAAATATCCTCAGCATCAAACTGAGCCGGCTGGGAGTTAGGATAAACAAGTCTGGTTGGGGAACCTGTCTGGTTGCTATACTACCAGATCAAGTTATTATGTGGAAAAGGAACATGTATCAGTGGAGATGGGGCAACGTTTGGAGGTGGTGGTTTGGAATGCATAAGTTTGGTCCATCTATGCGGCACCAAAATTTAAGTTGTTCCTCTAGAAAGTGTTACATGGTGCTTTGCATGCGAAGCAACAACTCGCAGAGAGACATATTGACGTCGAGGTAGCCTGAAACCGGTGTGGTGTGGTGGAAACGAATGCATATGCTTTTTCTCTATCCCTTTGCACAAGAGGTTTGGAGTTATGCCCTCTTTAAGCAGGAACTATCCTTCAATCAGGTAGAGAATGCAAGAGAGGGTCTAAAGTTGGTAAACAACCAACTCTGTCTTCCACCCTCAGGTATAAGCGCATGGCCTTTTGGCCCTTGCATTTGTTGGAATCTTTGGAAAACAAGGATCAAAGGAGTGTTTGATGATTGTTTGTATGACACCCCGATATCAGAGACTTGCGCAGATGTTTAAAAGAATTGATTTGGCCACCTAAGTGCACTTATCTTTTCGGTCAAGAGTCATGAGAGAATTTTACAATTAAGCGTGCTTATGCTGGAGTAGTCTCAGGATGGGTGACCTTCTGAAAAGTGACTGTCAGAACTGTACGAGTGAGAATAAAACACAGCGAAATATCATGTGGTGATTTGTGGGGACGATAATAAGTCTTTAAAGCCTCCTAGACGTAGCAAACTCACCTTCGGATATGGATGGACTCACGGGCCTAGTGAGAGGACGTGAGGCCCATTAAGGAAAGTGGACCCATGGACTGGGAGTAGATATGGAGCCACTGAGTGATGGTGGTCGGGGAATAACAGTTTGTACAATGCAACAATGCAAAAGAATGGCTTGCAGCTCAAAAGTCTATCCTATCTTCGCTCTCTCTCCATGTGTTGAATGGTACTTTAAAGGTTTTTAAACCGGATGAGGTAAGTATGTCTAATACATCGGATGCTGCTTGGCGTGCAGATTTACGGGTCTTGGTTGGACAAGAACAATCATTTCGTCAAGAAATCTCACACATCATTCTGCTATCTGTTAGAATGTATCTTCAGCTCTAATGGCGGAAAGCCTAGCGTATGAGCTGCAATTCAGGATGCGATCAGGTTAGGAGTAGAACACTTCTATTTGAAATCTGATTGTCTACAATTAGTTGGAGCAATCAACTCTCGATCAACTTTTTTAGAGTTACATACTGTTTTGCCGGACATCTTTATCCGAGCGGCTAAATTTACTAGTTTTACGTGTCGTTTTATCCTCACAGCAGCCAATGTTTTAGCTGACTCAATTTGCGAAGAGTTGTTTTAAGTTTGTACGGTTTAAGCTTTACTTGATTAATCGAAATTTGGTGAACAAAAATAATAATAATTATAATAATAATAATACATAGCTAGTTAGTATAATAATTAAAAGAATAACATAACAGAATAACATAATTTCAAGAATCTGTAAAACACCAGGATAAATTATATTTTAACTTTTTTGATTTGTACACTAAATCAAACAAACAAACATCATAACCTTCGAACAGCAAATTTTCTGTGGTCCGAACGAAGTTAGATTGACATAAGTACATAACAGAATAAAAGCTTAGTACTCGTAGAAATAAATAACCATAGATTTGTCTTATTTAGTTGTGTACTAATGTATCTCACATTGTCACATACATGAGACCAAGTTTAGTTTGAAAACAGAGAATAAACTGAAAACAGAACAACACAAAGAAATTAACCCCTGAGAACACAAAGATATGTCTTCCTCATTAGTTAAATGTTATGAAATCATCGTCTTTCCGATCTTTCTCCTCTTGTTTCTTCCATTTCGACTTGGTATGATCTTCCACGCTTTTATCGATATCAGCCCGTGCCTTCTCCGCATCATCTTCCGGCCCAACCACAGCTTCAGTCACGGTTTGAGCAGCATTTTTGGTACTCTCCCAAGCTCCTTTCACAGTCTCCTTCGTTTTCTCTCCAAGCTCCTCAGCTTTACCCTTCACAGTCTCCTTAATCCCTTCTGCCTTCTCCTTAGTATCTTCTCCATACTCTTTGACCTTCTCTTTCGCATCTCGAGCTTTCGCTTTTGCGTCGTCCATTGTATCCTCAGCATAATCCTCGGCTCTTTCTTTTGTATCTTCAGCTTTATCCGCTGCCTTAGCCGCACCTTCATTCACCTTGTCTTTAGTTCGTTCCGCATAATCCTTAGCCGTCTCTTTTGCATTGTACGCTGTGTCCTTTGCTTGCTCTTTTGTTTCGTAGGCTTTATCCTTTGCTTGCTCTTTTGTCTCGTAGGCTTTATCAGCAGCTTTGCTGGCTCCTTCGTTAGCCTTGTCTTTAGCCGCTTGGGCATAGTTTTCTCCAGTATCCTCCCTCCATTTCTGTGAACCGTAAGCTGAATCAGCCCTCGAATCTCTAGCGTTATCTTGCGGATTTCTCCCCTGGAAGTAAACATAACAAGGTACGAAGTATTAGTATCAATAGCTTCACCAACACGTTAACCTAATAGCTACATACATCATTTCTTAATTCTTAAGCAGGACAAAAACCTAGCCTAACTAAGATACAAAGCAACCGCTATATATGCAAAAATAGTTCGATAGTATCATATAATATAAATTAAAGTTAGCTAGGACGGGCTCGATAAAGTTATTATAGACATGCTCAACCACGTGCACTCTCAGGCCTTCAAAACCGGCCTTAATTCCTTGAATCAAACTCTTCACAAAATAACACACATGAGACTAGAAACCATATATGAAAATGTAAAAAATTGTATATATACCTCGGAATGGCTAACGGAGGAGGCGAAGCAGACGCGAGAGATTTTTCTAGTAGAAGCAGCGAGAGTTGCCGGAGCTTTGATTCCAGGGAAAGCCTTTGAGAGACCAAAGAGAGCAGTTCTTGTTAGTTGCATAGCCGCCATGTTCAATAAAATCAAGAAACACAAGAATTTTTTCTTCGAAATTTTTTAGACTTTGTTTTTGCTATATGAGAGATACAATGACTCAATGAGATAGAGATCCCTCTTCTTCTTCTTCTCTATTTGCAGTGCGTCTTCAAGGTCGGTTTCTCTAATACGTTGCACCTTAACAGAGAAGCTGGCAGCACAAGTATGTGACACGTGTAGATTTTGACGACACGTGTTTAACACGTGAACAGTTTTGCTTTTCTTCCACTAATTAAGCGCACCGTTTTTATGTGGGTTAATATAAATTACAACTCAATTTGACTAAAATAATAAAAGGCCTATGAGAATATTTCCTTTTCTTAGAGGACCAGTTCCCTTTTTTTTTTACAAACTTTTATTTTCTTTATATTTGCTTTAATCACACACCCTAAAATTAGCCTTTCATTTTAACTTTCGAAGGGTTTGATCAGATTCATCAGTTTCGACGAACAACAAACCCTAAAGCACGTCTCAATCTCTCTTTCATAATCGAAAAACTCATTGATCAACAAAAAAAAAAAAATCAAGTTTTTGTTTTCGATTTCAGTCCCTTGCCTCTGCCTGCGGCAATCACACAGAATAAGCCTGATGCTGCTCCTGTCAGGTTTTCAGACAATACCAAGCAACTTCAGTACATTAACAACATAAGAAATGGTGCTGTTGGAGCTCAAATGAAGCTTGTCATTGATCTTTTGTTGAAGGTTTAATTTGTGTCTCCCTCTCTCTATGTTCTTCCGTTATATGAGCTTGTAATTTATATAATCAAGTTGAGTTGTCTTGTAGACAAGGCAAGCATATACGGCAGAGCAAATAAACAAAGAATGTTACGTTGGTATGAATGCCAATAAGGCTGTTTTTGATAGTTTGAGGAAGAATCCTAGAGTGCATTATGACGGAAGAAGGTTCTCTTACAAGGTAATATCCTAAAACTTAACATTTCATTCAAGGTTGATTAATCTATTACAAGTTTCTCATTTTCTCTTTGAATTCTGCTACTCTGGCGTCACGTCACAGGCTAGGCACGATGTGAAGGACAAGAGCCAGCTTCGTTCTTTGGTATACAAATACCAAAATGGGATTGATGTGGCTGATCTCAAAGATGCATACCCAAACATCATGGAAGATTTGCAGGTCAAGCATTGCATTGCATTGCATTGTGTTGTTTAATTTGGGAAATACAAATGCCATTTTGTTAAGTGTTTTAAGGTTGTTTTGTGTGTTTGCAGGCTCTGGCAGCTTCAGGTGACATTTTTTGGATGACAGTATACACTGTTTCAAAAGATAGCATTGCGTATCCAAATGAGCCCATCTATCCGTTTAAGATTGATAACGAATTGAAAGCTATATTCCGTGACATGGACGTCCCGAGCGACATGCTGGACGTGGAGAAGGAGCTGCGAAAGATCGGTTTGAGGCCGGCCACAAACACTGCGGAGAGGAGAGCTGCTGAACAGCTCCATGGCGTACCGAATAAACCCATAGACAAGAAGAAGAAGAAACAAGAAATCAGCAAGAGAACCAAACTCACCAATTCCCATATGCCTGAGCTCTTCAACAGCATTAACGCTACCAGTTCCCGGAACTGAACCACATACATTGCGCTTTGAAGTTCTTCGTCTCCGGTCCAATTTAATTTTTCCTAATCCTGTTCTATGAACTAATAAGTCAAAAGAGGAGGAAAGCATTGACATTAATTCTTCATAAAGTACCAAACATATGATTCTCTTACAAGTTACGATAAAATCAAAATTATGACAAACGAAGTAGAGTTCACATTAACGAAGACAACTGGTATTTTGTATAATGATCATCAATTCATTGAAAAATGAAAACTTGGCATGAGCTAAGGATTCTTGATGATACAGATTCTGCAGTTCTCGAGTCAGCTAAGGGTACCTTAAGGCAAGCCTTTCCACAGTGTGTCTTTGGGACTTGATAACAACTTACTCACTCGAACAGGGATATAAAGGCTAACACACTGACACTGGTGACCAGTATCAGATAGAGAAAAGGTTTTGAGGTAGAGAGCAATTGATATATGTTGTTTATTTTAAAAATGAAATAATCCAACTCATTGTTTCTTAACTTTCTTTATTTAAGTTCGAAAATTCTCAATATTACATAATATAGATAAATTATTTTTATGCAAAAGGATATTACAATAAAATTAAATTAATTTAATCTATCAAACATTATGATTGTAGAACCAAACTGATCTTCCATGTGGGTCTTGAACCGGTCTTGAATTTGCCTCAAACCCCTATTGATCATTCAATTAATTAATTAGAAATAAACTAAATCAGTATTATTCTAATGAAGTTACATAATTAATTTCGATTATGTACTTACATCGTCAACGGCTTCCTTCAGAGCTGTAATTTGCTCCATTGATACTGTGTTCACCTACATATACAAATATACGAAAATTTACTGATATTTTGCAATATTTGTATATATCAAAAAATGAAATAAATATGTAATGAATAAAAAAGGTTATCAAATTTATAAAATGAAACAAAAATTATACTAATGCGTACCTTTGTGAGTACGGTCCAAATAACGCCTTCAGTGCAAGGAGCAGTGAAAGACCCAATGTATCTATAGATTTTGCTATGAAACCTAACCTCACGAGGATCCACCGTCCCTATATCTTTCTCTTTTTTCTCCACTCCTTTTATTCCATTTAGTAGCTGCATGTATATTTTATTTTGAAATTTACAAATGATCAAAAAAATTCTGAAAATAATATATATATATATATATATATGTATATATATATATATATGTAAACTGTACCTTTGCGATGAATTCATTAGGTTCACCTAATTTGTAAAGAACACCAATCACTGCATTTTTGCCATGAGCACTCGTGTGAACCATGTGAAGCTCCAAATCGTAACTTTAACACATTAAAAAAAAATATATCATCTGTTAGTTTTGAAAATTTTGGTGTAAACGAAATTATTTTTATTTCTTTTGGGATTTGTTGAAAAAAAAAATTAATATAAACCTAGTTCCGTTAATGGTATGCTCAGAGGGAGTATGCCAATGGCATTGCACCAATTTATAATCCGTTTGATGTATTGTTACTTTCCCAGCATCTCCTTTCCACGATACCTATTTTTAATTATATCAAGATATAAATCACCATAATGAATGTATTATTAATAATATATAAGTAATTAAGTGGAAAATATAACAACTATGATGAATTAGAAAATGTGTAACTACCATAATGTCATGTCCTCTGTTTACAATTACGGCCGGAGCTGGTTTGTAATCTAATTTCCATGCTTGATCATAAACAAGACTGACTCTTTCGTTCGTAAGATCGATCGGAGATTGGAATTTTCCTGTGTTACAAACTTTCCAATCAGGATTTATTTTGCCCCATCCCTCTGGTCCTTTGTCTGTTTTTTGTTCGTATGTATATTTGTGTTTGTGGCCTGTTTTTCCAAATTGTTATAGTAATAAAATCATAATTTAGATCCAAAAATATCAGATTACTAGAGTAAAATAGGTAGAGATGTAGGAATCATACCGACTTCACGAGCATAAACGAGTAGAATATTAGGGAAAAATATATCGAAGAAAAACATTGCAAACAACATAACTGTTTTTGTGTTTGGATCCATTTTTAAATAATTCTTTTGAGAATTGATTGTGTTTAATCTTCTTGAGTGTTTTGGACATTGCAAGAGTTTAGAGATATTAACCTATTTATAAAAGGAGGCTTTAGGGAAAGGTTTGTTTTGTTGTTCTTTTGTGACTTTTGCGGTTGCTGCGATATTAGTTAATAGTTTGGTGCATCTTGTAAAAAGCAAAACTGATTTCTTTATGATAACCAAAAACAAAAAAAAAACAGTTCATTGGTTCCATTTGGTTGAGTTTTCTAATTTGGTATTTTATTGTAAGTGTATGCGAGCTATGACAATCTGACAAATATTAAAATCGACCTGGATAATAGAATTGAACTTGGTCATTAGAGAATAATCATAATATGTTGAATAATAACGAACGACTTGAACAAACAAAACTTGGTTTATTTTGAAATCTCTCTATTTGCATTCTCTTGCTTGCTTCCATAGATAATACGCTCTCATCATTTTTTATTATTAGTAAAAACGTACCGGAAACGAAATGTACATAAAGTTTCGTAAAATTACACACATGTGAAAACTTCATAACGTGAATATGTTACATGACAGTAATGATAACACAAAACCATAAATAGAGCAAACCACGTGATTATATTAGGCTCTTTTGGCATTCTCTTTAGCTTAACGGCGATTCTCTCACTTGACTTTGGTTGTTCAACTACGATTCTGATTTGCTTATTTAAGGGTTTCACTTGTCTTCGACTGAGAGATGAATTAAAAACTGGAAAAAATGATTAGCTATACGTACCAAATATTTTCTCCTTGTAATTAAACAACATTTTCTCTTGATTATGTTTTTATAGACTAGTAGTACTTTGATGGATTGGCTTGATGATAAATGATTTTTTTATTAAAAAAAAAGAGAAAAAAATTGTGGAAGAAAGTGCTATTGATCGAAATATATCAATTCTATTATTGAAAGAATACGTTAACATGTATTGAATACATCAGGAAGAAAAAGGGTTTGAAGGAATATATATGACGACTCCTGATCAGCCTCCTCTCGCCGAGTGATCAAAGACCAACTCTAACCTTCCCATTAATCTTGTTGATTAGTCTTTCTCCTTCTCTTTTCTGACCATTTTATTTTTAGGGGAATATGCTTAATTAGAGTTAGATTTAGTAGCTGAGAGTGCTTGCTTTTATATATATATATATATATNNATATATATATATATATATATATATATATAATAGAGTGGTTAGTAACAGTAATGCTGATGTAATCAGGTAACTGAGTATTACTAATGGTATACATATTGAAAAACTGAAGAACATTGCTGATATTGAAAAATGAATGGAGTTAACTCGTTGCTTTCTTGATTAAAGTTCGAAAAGTCTTGATATTACAAAATAGTATATTTGGTAAAGGTATTACAAAATAAATGAAATCAATAAATCAAACATTTGGATCGTAGAACCAAACTGATCTTCCCTTTGATTCTTGAACCGGTCTTGAATTTGTCTCAAACCCCTATTATCAGTTGGTTAAATTAATTAATTAATAAAAAAGAAAAACCAAATCAATATATTTGCAAATGAAATTACATATAGGGAATTTCGACTACTCACATCATGAACGGCTTCCCTCAGAGCTGTGATTTGCTCCATTGATATTGTGTTCACCTACATACAACGAAAGATCAATGAATATGTAGTGAGTGATTGAGTTATGAAGAAGATGATTATATAACAATTTATATATATATGAAACAAAAATGTAAATACCCTTTTGACGACAGTCCAAAGAACGCCTTCAGTGCATGGAGGAACAGTGAGAGAGCCAATGTATCTAAAGAATTTTCTGGTTTGAAACCTAATCTCTCTAGGATCAATCACACCTAGATCTACCTCTTTTTGTCCCACTGCTTTTATTCCATTCAGTAGCTGCATATATGTATTTTTTACGAAAATATTAGAAAATCATCAAACAAAATCTCTAAAAATACAATATTAAGTATTATACGGTTACCTTTGTGAGGAATTCATTAGGTTTGCCTAGTTTGTAAAGAACTCCGATAACTGCAGTTCTGCCTCCAGCACTCGTGTGAACCATGTGAAGCTCTAGGTCATACCTAGTTCCGTTGACGGTATGCTCAGAGGGTGAATGCCAATGGCACTGGACCAGTTTAAAATCAGTTTCACGTATTGTTACTTTCCCAGCATCACCTTTCCACGATACCTTGTGAAAGAAGTAAAAAAAAAAAAGGTTTCAAATGTTTGAAAGTGTTGTAATGATAATATAATGTAGTGAGAATAAACTAAATATTGAAATAAAAAGTTTTACCATAATGTCATGTCCTCTGTTTGTAATGACAGCAGGAGCTGGTTGGTATTGCCTATTCCAAGCTTGATCATGGATAAGGCTGACTCTTTCGTTTGTGAGATCGATCGGAGATTGGAATCTTCCGGTGTTACAAACTTTCCATTCCGGATTTATGTTGCCCCACCCCTCTGGTCCTTTCTCTGTTTTTTGTTCATATGTGAATGGAGTTTCATCGTCTGTTTTCCGGTTTAGATTACAAAAGAAAAAAAATCAAATATAAGTCTGATTTTTTTTGTAGAAAATATTAAATGTTACTAGAATGAAATACGAGAGAGAGCTAAATAACCATACCGACTTCAGAATTGGCGAGTGAGATTTTAGGGAAAGATAAGTATATGAAAAACAAAGCAAAGAAGAAAACTGTGTTCGTGTTGGAACCCATTTTTCTTCTTCGTTTGAGTTTGCTCTATGCTTATTATTATGTTCGTGAGTATGTTTTTCAAAATTGAAGAGCTCAGATGTAACCTATTTAAAAGGATTAAAGAAGGCTTTAGGGGGAAGGGTTGTTTTTTATGGTTTTTGCCGTTGCTGCGATTATTAGTTAATATTTCGGTGTTCCTATTGGAAAATATGAAAAACCGAATGCTTAGTGAAACCATTTGGTTGCGTTTTTCTAATTCTGGGTTTAACATAGAAATAAATGCAAGGTATTATGACAGTTTAACAGAGAATAAAAACCGACCAGGACAATTAGAATCAAAACTCATTCATAAGAGAATATGCTCAACGACCGCAACAAACAAAACTATAACCATCATGTTATAAGAAACAAATTTCATTTAAATAGACTTAACCATAAATTGCAAATTTTATAAAATCAAGAGACTGGTGCAAAATGATTCAAGACATTTGGAGGGTATATAATAAGAGAGCCATGATAAATAAAAAGATTTATGTTTTGTGAATCATGTGATGATTTTTTCCAAAAGATGTCACGAAGATAGTGTTCTAAATCTCAGATTACAGCAGTACCACCAAAAATTGGAAAAAAAAAAGACACGATAATAGAAAACAAAACCCTCCATAGTTGTTGTCTGATTGAAGCTTCAACTCTCAAAAGAACCTAGAAACCAAAGGTGTGGACTTTGACCTGAAGAAAATACTTCAAACTGTGAATATATGATTGATGCTTTGGTTTTATAATTTTATAGCTACAAATAAAAATCATCAATCACACTACGCCACCAGTTTCTAATCTATGATGAACACAAAAGCATGAAAGTCAGATGATCACAAAATAGATTAATTATAGTGCGTTCTGCAAATTCATGTATTCTAAGTGCTTAATCAAAGTTCCTAAACAAGTTGATCAATCAACTCCAACAAGCATATAACGGTAACAACTTTTTCAATTTAAGAGGGTTTGTGTAAATTACCTGATTTTATAACCATCAAGCTTGAGCTTCATCAGCTTTCTTATCCTCAGTTTCTTTAGCTGCAGCTACACTTGGTTCTGCTCCCTCTGTGTTCTCCTCAGGTGGCTGAACCTGTTCATCTTCAGGCAACGGTTCCTCAACATAATCATTCTCAAAAGCATCTGGTGGAACCTCGTAAATCCTCACTTGAGGCTTCGATGGATCCTTGACAAGAACATACTTTCCTTCGCTTAGTTTCATACAAATATCAACAATGGATTTCACAATCCCCCACATGTTATTAGTGTTCAGATTGATCTGTCCAGCGAAATCCTTAGGCTTATACCCCAAAACAGATAAGATGACATGGTTGTAATGATCACGAGGATGAACTCTAGAGACAAAACCAATCTTCATCATATCAGCATTAGCCAAGAGAGCTTGTGCAGTCCATTTAGCCAACTTATTACCATTGTTCTTCAACTCAGTAGCTAAAACCGCACCTCTCTGAGTTTCAAGCTTCTGCCTCCAATCAACACCAGAGTACTTAGGATCAAACTCATTAAGAGCATTCAAAGTTAAGAACGATCTCTGGTTGTTGAGTTCAGCAACACTCTGCAACTCACACCTGGCGACAAGATGCATATCATTATCAAGCTTCCATCTCCTATACCTATAAGCAACAGAAGCAATCTCTTCACCTTCATTAGCAAATGGATTCGCCTCATCAAAAGTTTCCTTCTTTCCATCTCTAACCAACACCTGCTGAGAAAAGTTCTGATTGATATACGCAGCTTCCACACCTAGAGAGTAAGCAGAGTTGATATCATCTTTAGCCTCAGGCAATGGCTCTTGAGAAGTCTCGTGCACAGACAACAAATCGAGCTGTGAGCCATCTCTCTTGTCAAAGAACAGTTTGTTGCCAACACGCTGGATAACAATATCCCAAGAGTAAACAGATCGAGGAGCACACATAAGAGCTGCTAATATAGCATCAGTAGCGAAAACAGTAGCTTTGTCTTCCTTAGCTAGACGCCTAATCACAGGATCATCACTAGTAGTGACTTTGAAGAAGTTCCTGTTCTTGAAACGCTCGAGTCTACGTTCGTTCTTGGGCGTTATGCGATCATTAACGCGGTTGTAGTACTCAAGGCCACCACAGAGAAGGAGATCTTCTGGCTCTTGAACAGTGAACGAGAGCTTCGAGAACGTCGAGAAAGGGATCTGATCAAGCATGTTCCACTCCGGCTGAATATCAACGGATGATTTGAAAGCGGCGGCTTCACGGCGCTGGTGATGGATGTTGTTGCGGTTGAGATTGTAGAGACGATCACGGCGAGCTCGCTCCTTCTCAGCATCACGCTTCTTAGCTTCGACTTCTTCATCTCTCCGCTGAGGAAGCTGATTCCGATTGTGGTGAGGATTGAAACGCCACTTAGGTCCGAATTTAGGACGCGGCGGTGGTTTGCCGTCGACGAGACGGAAAGCTGCGTCTTCATCGGGATTTCCACCGGAGGAAGCGAGACCGAATCCTTCGTCAATAGCAAAAGCGGAGAAATCGAAAACTGCAGACGGATCTGATTTGGATCCGGTGGGAGGACGAGCTGAGGGGTTAGAGAGATTGCGAGTCCAATCAGCTACACGGCCGAGCTTATCGGAACGGGAGAAGGAAGCGAAAGGAACGTTGGGGAGGAGATTTGCGGCGGCAACACTGGTGGATGAGGCAGAGGAGGAAACGTCGGAAGCGTCTGGAGGTCCCCAGCCATCGAAATTGAAAGGAACGGCGACGAATTCGAAAGCTTCGGCGACCATTTTTTTTTTTTGGGGAGAAGATAGTGTTGCAGCTGCGTGTGGAGAAAGCGGAAACCCTAATTCTTTAGACTACGAAGGAGAGAGAATGTAGAAGAAAAAAAACGTGTTTTGNTGCGAGTCCAATCAGCTACACGGCCGAGCTTATCGGAACGGGAGAAGGAAGCGAAAGGAACGTTGGGGAGGAGATTTGCGGCGGCAACACTGGTGGATGAGGCGGAGGAGGAAACGTCGGAAGCGTCTGGAGGTCCCCAGCCATCGAAATTGAAAGGAACGGCGACGAATTCGAAAGCTTCGGCGACCATTTTTTTTTTTTCTTGGGAGAAGATAGTGTTGCAGCTGCGTGCGGAAACCCTAATTCTTTAGACTACGATTGAGAGAGAATGTACAAAAAAACGTATTTTGTTCATATTTGGGCTTTATGGGCTTTTAATGAATATTTGTTGGGCCATATTTTAACAGCCCATATGTAAAATCCAATCATATTTATCATCAATGAACAAATAAAATATTTTGATCCCACTAAATTCTGAAATAATAAAAATCATTTTATCAGAATTTAGTTTAAATGGTATAATTTTTGGTTATTTTGTTAATTATAATACAAAAATGTGTATAAATATGATTGGATTTTTGGTTGATCTTGGTGATGAGGATAATAATGTACGGTCAAATGTAATTGTCAAAGTCTCAAAGATAAAATGATTACTTGTATAGTTGTATATATATTAATTTGAAAATTTCTTCAAATGATAATGTATCATACTTCATACGAAAAAACAAAAAATATGGTCGGTTAATTTTTCATTATTTGATGGCTATTTTTAAAAATATTAAAAAATTTGTTACATTCTTAGCAGATTTTAATGATTAGGCTAAAATTCTCGTTCATGTAATTGTTCTCAATTTTCTTTTTTTTTTTTGTTCTTAAAAATTTATCCTATATTTCACAGCTGTTAGTAGAGATAAAATATAATTATGCTCACAATAAAACATCACTTTCACAGCACGTGATACAATTCAAGAAAAGGAGTCTGACATCAAATACAAAATCAAGAAAAGGAACAAGAACATTTTACACCTTTTTTTCTTGGAACAAGAAAATTATATTAATTAATTAACACTGTTCACAAATTTCTCCAGTCTTTCAGGAATTTGACTCCTAGCTCCGTAATCACACTCTTCCACCTATAGATATGTACATTAAAATATATATTAACAAATTTCATTCACAAAAAAACATCATGGACATAAATGGATATTACGAGGAATCAACTAGTGCAAACTTATAATCAAATGGGACCGATGTACAGTTTTTTTTTTCTTAGCATTTTGAGTGCATTTTATATGTTATACAAACTTTATAATATATCCAGGTGACGGAACTTTAATCCCATTCCCACTGTGTTTATACAATCTTCTGGACTACACGTAATATTCTAACATAATAGACTTAGTAGTAGTAGTAGCAAAATTTGAGATTGCTATATTCTAAGTAAAAAAAATGTGTCCTTGGATGTTATACCTTGCAATGAAGAGTGTGGAAGACGGCATCCTCAACAATGGAGTATCCAGCATGTGTGATCTCAGCTCCTAGTTCCTCAGTGAGAACACGAACGATCTCACAGAACATAAACTTGTGTTCCAAGCTTGTCACGAGAAATATGTGAAAAATCGAACCGGATTCTTGAATCTCGATTCTAGGCAGCTTTCTAGGCACGGAGACGTCGACACTCGAAGAAACCAACGAAGATCCAGCGGAATTCAACTTCTCGGAATTTGCAGTCGCAACAAGTTTGCTTTTCCTTTCTCTCTTTTTCTCCACGTTCACTTGTAGCTTCTTGATGTAGTTCGCAGCTTCATCTAGCTGATCAGGCAGTGTTAAAGGCTCCTAACAACAAACAAACTAAAAGAGTTTATATATAGTAAGATATAAGTACACATGGAATCAAAAAATTATGCATAATATGAACAAGAAGAAAGAAACCCTAGAAGAATGATGGGGAAGAAGAGAGGTGAGTTCTGAGTAGAGAGATTTCATTTGCATCCTTCTATTTTTCTCAACTGTTTTGCGATCTACAGATCTTCTTGATTGAGCGGTGTTTGAATGGCTCGGCTCCATTATTTTTTCACATAGACAATGATGATAAAACTCAATATTAACCACGCTTATATAAAGAAGGAGGCTGGATGAAGTGACATCTTGATTCGCCTAATGATAATTAACAATTTAGTTAGTGAAAACGGCATTGTAAAGAACGAAATTTATATATATACCAAAATATTATATAGAAGATAACAAAAGCAAGACAAAGTTAAAAAGGTAATTAGTTCTTTAAATAAAATTCTTGACTCATGTTATGGTCAATAGTACTGTTTTATGTATTCATATAGTTATAAGATTTAAGAATATCAAACTGGTAGTTACAATGAATCAACATTAGTTTGTAAGAGGCATGCGTTAAATTATTTATAGACAAAATCATTTTACGTCAAAACTCGTTAGTCATAACTCATAACTCTCACATAATATTATAGTTTCATGCATCGTCAATCGATATTGGATATAAAACATGCCAATTAACTCTTACATGGTTTTTGGGTGCATATTTAAATCAGAAATTTGCTAGAACTATTGAACAAATAGTCTCTGTTCTCCAATTGCGTAGTTTTTGATCAATAATTTCACTCTGCTCTCAACTATATAGCGTTTGTTCGAACTTGGGGTTCGATAATATCACTCAATTCTCCAATTGGTTGGCTAATCATGTAATTACATTTACTTAGTATAGTTAAAGACATTAGCTTAACAAATTATTTTTCTGAATTACATCCTTGGAAAATACTTAACATCGTTTTCTATAAATGCAAAAGGAGAAGGATAAAAGAAAAGGTTGTGAAATGGAGAGTGGTGGGGTGAGTATAGTCAACTTTTTCGCTAAGGCAATTGCGTGGATTTTGTTGAACCACTCGAACATAGTCGACATAAAGACATGCTCATAATCTTTAATTTGTTCCCATCACCAATTTGTAGATGAATCTTTATCACATTTCTCTATTATTATGTACACATACTACTACTAGATTAGATGTTTTATGTCGGATACAAACTATGACATATATATATATATATACATATATACATATTTCGGTTTTTCTAATAATGGTAAAAGGATAACTCATTTAAAACAATCATTATATAGATAGCGTAATGTTCTTAAATTTAATGCTATTACAAATAAGAAGGAAAAAAAAAACTCTTCTTTTAGCAATTATAAATTCTGAATTTGAAAGTAGGATTGTTGTAGTTTTAAATTGTTTGGGTTAGTTGTTGTCCTTTCTTTCAAACATCTCTACATATATTGGTTTTGCTTTTCATATTTCTTCAACAAAAAACCAAATCAAATATGCTTTGATTAGTACTTCTTTCTTGTCCATTAGTTCATATTCCCACAAAAATCTAGAAGATTTGTCAAATTTGTAATGCAGTTGACAACAATCGGTTTTCAATACATTGTTGTGTAGTTGACATCTTATTCATGAGTTCCAATTATCCAATTACGAAATCACACTAGATCTTAGGATACCCATTATGTGTAGGCCATATATATAAAGTAGGTCGAATCACATTCTCAACATGTGAAAATATTTTCTTATTTTCTTATTTTCAAAATTTGAAACTTATAATACAAAATTTTATTAGTCCATTAATATTATCTGTAAACCCTTAATAATACAATGCTTTTATAAAAGTATCATGCATGACATCATACATCAAAACATCAAAACATCAAAAATAGCCCTCTAGCAAAACGCTTCTACCTAATTGCTTAGACTGCAAATCTTTCACATGTTTTGATTCCAACCACTCCATTGACGCGATCTGTCTCTCATCTTTCGTGCTCCATTCCGGTAAAACCTCAATCACTACTTTCTGCAACAGTTTCTGCTCGAATCCATCTCTCATAAGCACTGCAAGGTCTTTGATGTTCCCCCTCAAATCCAACAACACACTGCATAGTCCACGACGATAACAGTAATCTAAAATGGAATCCAAGTTTATCTTTTCCAATACCACGGTTTCAACCCCGCTACTGTTGATTCCAGATTCTGCAACCAATTCCTTTCCGGTGAACAGAACAACTTTTGGACCCGATTCTTCCACTGTGCTGGAAGAAGAAGCAAGGATAGGAGACTGTAGTACATTGCTAGCTACTATGATTTGAATAGGTTGGATCGAAGCATTAGTATCTTCTTGCGAGGAAATGCTCGGGAGCTTATCAGAAAACGAGGACGAAAGTATTATAGCGTCATATTCCTGTAATAGCTTTGAGTAGTACCCACCAGTATCCGTATCCCCTTCCCCAATCTTGTCCACAAAACAACCATTCACAGATATAGAATACCTGCAAAGTTTCCAAAACTTACAAAAACAATCTATTGACTCGGTTTAGTTTCCACACTCAAGAGAGAAGCAATGAACTTTTACCTGAGGGCAAGAAAAGGCTTTCCTGTTAACATCCGATGGATGAATCCCTCATTCATCTTCTTGCATAACTCTTCTTCAACACCCATAGTGACATCAATACCAGCATCTTTCAAACGACTGATACCAGACGAAAACACGATTGGATTAGGATCAACCATCCCAATCACAACTCTTTTCACCTTAGCCTTAATCAATGCTTCTGTGCAGGGAGGTGTTCTTCCGTAATGATTACATGGTTCCAAACTAACATAAGCAGTGGCATTCTCAGCTAAGTCTCCAGCATCTCTAAGAGCAAACACCTAACCAATGCCATGAATCAAACTCAAAATTCCACAATCATGAAAACTAGAAACAAAGTTTCCTCATTTTGCAAAAACCCATCAAGAAATATTGAACCTTTTTTTTTTGTTGAAATCAAACGACATTGTTTATACCTCAGCATGAGGCTGACCAGCTTTGGGGTGAAACCCTTCACCAACAACAGCTCCGTCTTTAACAATGACACAACCTACCATGGGATTAGGACTAGTACACCCAATTGCTCTATTTGCTAGCTCCACAGACTTCCTCATATAAAACGCATCGTCGACGACGACTGCAACACCGTCTTCGCTTCTCATTGCAGCCAAAACCAAAACAGGGTTTGCTGAAACCAGTCTGAGATTTATGTGGTATCTTGAAGCCGTGTTTTGGGTTCTGAATTGAAGTGAGATTGGAAATGAGGCGAGGATTCGAGGACAGTGATAAAACTGGAATCGAGGTTCGAGGATTGATCGAAGGAATCGAAATCGGGAGATGACATGTGATCTGCATATCACTATTGAACTCAGTTTTTGGTTTAGAAACCGTAAGATAGGCTTCGAATTTTTTGGATTTCAGATCCGGGCTGTCTCCGGCGGAGAATTCAGTCGAAACCCTAATACCAACGGTGTAGAGATAATGGAGACGACGAGAAGATTGGATTCCTAATTCAAAGAGCCGGTTACGCTTAACCGGACACCGTAACGTTATATAACCATCGGTTTACTAGGCTAGTTGATTTTATTGTAGACCGTCAGTTTTAATCAAGAAAACACTGGTCGCTATTTGCTTTGTAAAAGTTTTGAGTTTTAGTAGCTGAAACTGAATGTTTATGTAACGACTTCAACGCACTTGATCAGTAATGTTTGATGTAAACTGCTTTTTTTTTTTTTTTTTTTTTTTTTTTGTGGTTCTTACATAAAAATAAGAAGAAAGATACACAAAACACAAGTTTTTTTTTTTTTCTTTGAAAACCATTCTGAAATCATCGAATCAAAATGACACGTATGTGAGTCCATACCCCTTTCCGAGTAAACTAGGGTCAGAAAGTAGTGAAGTTGTATCGATCATCTCAATTTGGGGAGGACGAGGCATCGGTTCCATCCACCGTGGGAGCATGAATTCTAATAAACTGACCGAAACTCTGGCGAATTTGTTCATGAGATGACTATATATATCTCCGAGGATTGAATTATTCTTTGTCCGCAAGTTACATGATACCGTATGACGATTCTGTTGGCTCCATATATAGACAATTTCACTATCAAAAGGATGCATTGCCGTTGGTACATAATCATCACCTACAAACATTGGGAGGTTGGTTCTCGACAAAAGCTGCCAAGAGTCATCATTCTTGTTCAACCTCCAAACCTTTAAAACGGTTTCTTCCTTTTGAGATAATGATGTTCTCATACACATGAAATAACTTCCGGATGTAGTAGTCAAGACTCTTTTCGTGTTCCCATCTTCGTTGGGATCAGGGAGAGGTATAACCCGGAACTGATCAGATTCGGAATACAAGTCATGAGCTACAACTACTCCAGGTTGCCTAAATAGATTGGAATAGTAAATCGTACCATCCACAGTCACATAATCAAGGAAGGCGATTTGGGGAGGACAGTGAATTATCTTAGAAGTCCATAGCCCTGTCTCAGAGGAATACAGAAACACATGCCAAGTGCACGAGAGATTATGACTTGTCGTCAGTATTGAAGCTAACCTAACCACTTTGAAGCTCAAAACGATGCCATCATCGTCCATGCGAGTCACCAAACCATAAACAATAGAAGAATCATCTGGAGATGGAGGGATTTTGACCCACTCTTGTAAAACTGGATTGCCCACAAAGCAGCAAGCATGACCACAATAATATCCTTGAATCAAAACCAGTCCACTGGAATAATAGAAACAAGCCCATGGGATCAACGAAGTTAGAGACTCTGGAAGATCCTATGTCTCGCATCTATAGAACCTTATTAGTTCTTTTGCTGTGTAGCGCCTTAGCGACCACGAGTTTGAGTTTTGGTGCAGAGACACATAGAGACGGCGGAAATACACAGATTCGATTACCGATCTCAATGTTTTGCTAACCGATTTGAATCTATAGATGCTTCTCAAAGGTAGCCTAGCTAAAATCTCCTGCAATATCGCCTCTGGGAGTGTTTCCATTTGGAATAATTTGCGATTAGGGTTTTTAGGATTTTAGTGTCCGGAGAAAGATCATATCATATATATAGTACAAACGTAACCTAAAAGTTAAGATTCCTAATTCAAAGACTCGGTTAAGTCTAACCGGAACATAAAAAACACCATGTAGCAACTTCAGTGAACAGAGAGGAAAATATTGAAATTTCATTCACTACTCATGAGACATGAGCAGATTACGTTTTCTTTTTATACAGGGAAAATGTTATAAGAAAAGACTACTAGAAGACAACACACTACTAACTACTACCTTGAATCAAGAACATGCTTTTCCAGAAACAAAAGCATGAACTTGACGAAGGAGAACACAATCAGAGGGACCAAACTCCATTTGGAACCTACAAAACATAAAAAAAGCGACAGAAGGAAAAACAAACACATTGTTGGGTTCCTAAATAGAAGAAAGATCTTCATAAATGGTCTTAATACCAGGTCTCTCCGAAACTGATCTTATACACCTTAAAGCAATCCCAAGAACTTCTTTCATGCCTTTCTCTGTAACCGGATCACTTCCCATTTCCTGAGTCAAGACCGAATCAAAGCATTCCGCACCACGCCCTTCTGCTACACGTAACCTCACCCAATCGGTCAAATCAACACCTTCTTGTTCACCTGTGATCACATCTCCTGCACATCTTCCTGTTAGGATCTCGAGAAGTATCACACCGAATGCATACACATCTGATTTGAAAGAAGGTAACGGTTTTCTTGAAGCTGCTAGCTCAGGAGCTCGGTAGCCGAGGATTCCTGCGTCTAAAATCTGTTCGACTGTGCCTGCTTGTGTCATGAGACGGTGGAGGCAGTAATCTGCTACACGTGCGTTTAGCTCTGCTCCATCTAAGAGAATGTTTGTCGCCTTGAGGTTACCGTGTGGAACAGCTCTGTCGAAATGGAGGTAGTTTAGACCACGTGCCACATCAACTGTGATTTTCAACCGTTGAATCCAGGCTAAGGGAGGGCCTTTCCTGCCTGGTCGATCTGAGATCAAACAAGAACCGTAAGCTTGATGAAAAATACTGAAGATACATATAATAGATACTTCGAGAAGTTTATTTGAAAGGAGAGTTACCGTAAAGGAAGCTGGCTAGGCTTCCAGGCGATATAAAGTCTGAAAGAATAAGCTTTTCGTGTTGTGTTGGACCCCAGTAGTACCCTCGGAGAGTCACAACATTAGGATGTCTAATGTTAGAAAACTTCTTCACTTCTTTAGCAAACTCCTTTCTTTGCTTTGCCACGCCTTCTCTTAGCCATTTCACGGTTAAAAACACTCCATTATCCAGCGTTGCCCTGTAAGAAGTTCCATGGCTACTTCTTCCCAGAACTTCAGCTGGCGCCCTCGATAATTCCTCTGGAGTCAACTTGATTGAATCATCCAGAAACTGCAGCTCTCCCACAAGTCTATCTGGTGACCTAACATCAAGCCGTGCTAATTGCTGATCAGCTGGGAATGAATCTCCTGAGCCAGGTGACCAAGATAAATTGCTGGTCTTGGAAGGAGAGAAGCCGGTTGCAACAGCTAGTTTTTCATCTGGACTAAGGATTTCAGATGATGAGCCTTTTCTTGAAGCAACGAGATCCTCAGCAGAGACAACCATACCACCTCCACTGCCTGAGGGGATTGTTTGAGCCCGCCTATTAGTTTCTTTGCCTGTCATACTCCGCTCTTCGCGTCTTCTTGATTTGCAGATACAGAAAAGGAGGATAGCCACAAGGATGAGAATAATTATAGCAACGGCGCACGAAACTATTATAACAACCTTAACAAGTAAGTTGGATTTCTTCGTGGAAGCTTCTGATGCACTTGAACCAGAGGATCCAGCAGGTAAGGAGAGTTTGCTGTTTCCAGGATAAAAGGAAGGCGGAGGGAAGTTCTTCAGATTCTCTGGCACAGTCCCTGATAGATCATTGTATGAGACGTTAAAGGCCATAAGGCTGCTAGATAAGTTGCTTGGGAGTGGTCCAGTGAAATGATTCTGGGATACGTCTAATGAGCTTAGAGAGACCATGCCATTCATGGAGCTAGGCAAAGAGCCAGAAAAATTATTTGCTGCGAGATTCAGCACTTGAAGATTGGTTAAAGATCCGACTACACCAGGAAGATCGCCGTCAAACCGGTTGTGAGAGAGATCAAGAAGACGGATTCTTGAACCAGAAGAAGG
>NC_025694.1:10005867-10016307 GCF_000633955.1 Camelina sativa
GATCAAGTAGTATACAGCTCCCAGTCAAGAGAGGAAGCTCCCCGGTCAATGCATTTGAAGAAAGGTCAAGAGTGTGAAGAGTTGTTGACATGATAGAACTTATTGGCCCTGGAACACAAAAAGAATCAAGTTTTCTTATTGGCCACTATTAAGATATAACAGTTCACACTCTGTAGAAGATAAAGTTAAAAAGCATACCGGAGAGATTGTTGCCACTTAAATCCAGCGTTGTTAAAAGCAAAGAGTCACCTTTCAACAAATTATTGGGAAGGGAACCTGAGAATCTGTTGTTGCTAAGCTTGAGTACTTGAAGATCATAGGCATAGTTGAAACCTGGCAACTCTCCAGATAACTGGTTGTAGCTAAGATCCAAGACTTTGATGTTCTGAAACAACTGAATCCCACTAGTCAATGAACCTTCAAGCTGATTATGTCTGAGATTTAAATGCTTGATGCTCTCAGAAACACCAGGTAACAGCTTCCCATATGTAGTCACCAGTCTGTTTCCACTGATATCGACATAGCTCGCATTCGTTGAAAGGAAAAACTCCCCATCAAGATTACCCTCAATTGAGTTACCATGCAAATCAAGCACTTCAAGACTTGATATCAACTCAAAACCCCTTGGGATTGTCCCCGTGAATCCATTAGAAGACAGATTCAAGTACAAGAGATCGTTCAGCCTTGTCAAGGACTTTGGCAAAGGTCCAGAAAAGGAGTTGCGACTCATATCCAAGGACTGAAGAGAAGTCAATCCACTCATAGATTCCGGAATCTCGCCGGAAAAGTTGTTACCAGCTAGAGAAAGATTCCTCAAGCTTACTGATCTACCAATCTCTTTAGGCAGTGAGGAAGAGAACAAGTTATCAGACAAATCCAAGAACTGGAGGCTTTTGAAACTGCCTAGATTATTTGGTAAGCCGCCAGAAATGGAATTGTTGGCCATAGATAGCTTCACAAGCTTGGTCAAGTTGGAAAACAGACTGAAGTCAGCATCAGCAGTCAAACCCAAATTATCTAAAACAACGCCAGCCACATTACCGCCATTGCAGACAATACCATTCCAAGAAGAAGGACAACCATTGAAATCAATAGACTCATCGTTCCACGAATTAAGGACAAAACCTGTAGGGTCATGTTTAATCCCTTTCTTGAATTCAAGCAATGTCATGATGTCCTGTGATGGAAGTTGCCCCATTGCAGACAGGAAAAACATGGAGAGTAAGATAATCTTAGATAGATTCATCTTCGAATTCAATATATTTCCCCCAAAAGCTACAGTCTTTTGCAGAAAGCCAACAACTTAATATCCAGCTCACCAACGCAGAACATTCATGGAAGCCCCCAAGTAAATCTGAAAGAAGACAAAACCCCATCAACGTTACCATAAAAAGTTTCAATCTTTCCTCAAAAAATCAAATATTCAAGAGAAAAAAAACAAAACGGAAGCTAAAGAGACTTCACCTCACATGAACAAATCTTCTGAAAAAAAAACCCCAATCAAACTAAAATGCAGGATGATAGTGAATGAGAAGGAACAATCTTGAGAACCAGAGGGAATCAGCTGGTAATAACATTAAATGAACAAAATGGGCTATTGAATATGGGGACCCATTCCGAGATCTAAAAACCTAACCACAAAGCAAAGAGATAAAATGAGAAAAGTGAGGATTTAAAAAAAAAAAAACTTACGGAGATGAAAAAAAAAAGCTTCACTGTGGGATGGGAACAATGTCGTCGACAAAGGTGGAGAAGAAGGAAGACAAAGACTTTGAAGCAGAATGATTTTGTAAATTAGCTCATGCAGTGCACGGGGTTTTTGGATTTGACTCTCTCTCTCTCAAAGACACTGTAGAGACTGAGCCAAGTGAGAGAGAAATCTTTGTTGTGGGTCACTTTCAAAATTTAAAACAGAACAAAAGATTGATTGTCACACTTGCTTTTAACAAACAAAAGAAAGAAGCCAAAAAAACAAACACAAAAATTAAAGATAGAGAGAAAAATTTGCTAGTTTTCACGTACGACAGTGACGAAAGACAAGGACCTTGTAAAGAGATTAACAAAAAAAAACTCTTGAAGCTTGTGAACGGCCAAACAAAAAAAACAACCAACCAACAAAATCAAAAACCCTAAAATTAAAACAAAAAAAAAAAAAAAACAGGGAAAAATAGCAAGAACAATATTTTACTGTTTTTATTGGTTTACGAGATAGAATTGTTATTTTAAGCTTACTTTTTCATAGCCTTTTCAGGTAAAGAGAGTAGTGCTAAAGATTAAATATTTAATTATCACCCGCCAGGAATGCCCCGGGAAAAAAGAATCCAAAAAACTGCAAGAACAAAAAAAGAAAAAAAGAAAAAAAAAGTGACTTACACTAGGTGAGTGAGTGTGTGACTCATGGTGGACGCCAAAGTGTTTTATCCAATATGGTTTTGGGTCTTTTGTCCTTTGCTTTTAGCGAAGGCTAAAACTGTCATTTAATTTTACAGTGAGTTATTTGACCTCATTGGGAAAATAAGCGAGTATTGCGCAGTGCAGTAATAATAAATCCTTGTTTAAAATTTGCAATAATATGAAATTTACAGAAAAAGATAATTAACTAATTCATAATTTCTTTTCTTTTTAAGAAATCCAGGAAAAAAAAAAGGAAGTGAATCCTAATTAAAATTCTGAAAAAGATTTTTTTAAAAAAGAAGAAGAATAATGAATAATTATGTCAAAATTAATAATAATTAATAATTAAGAAAAGAATCATTTATTAGTAGTAAAATGTAGAAGAAATGGGGTCCTCAGATGCTGACTACGTTGACTAGGTGAGACCGGGATAGACAAGACCCGGTCAGGACAATTATTTTGGTTTTACTGATTATTTTAAAAGTAGTAGTCCACTTTCGGAAGAAACTGAGAACTAAAGGGGTCATATATTCAAAAAGAAAAATTGATGACTCATGAGTGAGTAATGAGTTGGTGAGATCATGTGATCATTACTTTTACACAGATATATAGAGAGGGAGAGACGAGAGAGGACTTGCGTCTGAGACTCACTCACTCTCCTTTTGCTTATTTTGCTAAACACAGCAATCTTAAAAAGTTTCATCAATGGCTGCGATTCGCAGAGCGCAGTCTCTACTTAGTCTCACCAAATTCAAAACCAATTTCGTGTCTGCGTCTTATCTAAGTCTCCGCCGATTCTCTTCGTCGTCTCAGAATTCAAAACAATTCCAGGTTCTGTTTTTTAAACTTTTCTTCATGATCGGAATATATATTGTATTTGCTTAAAACGTTCCAAAAACATGATCTTTTATATTAGTTGGAAGAAAAAGGTCTTAACTTTTGTGAATCTGATCAAAATTTATGTAAATGAAAAATCTCATTACCCTCTGTTTTCTCAGAATGTTGGTTTCATAGGGCTTGGAAATATGGGTTCTAGGATGGTGAATAATCTAGTTAAAGCTGGATATAACGTTACCGTTCATGACATGTAATTATTACCCTTTAGTGCCCATTTTTCATATTTGGTTTATGCTTTGATCCATTTGACTAACCTTTTTTTGCCCGTATACTTGTGTTTGATTTCACAGAAATCGTGATGTTATGAAGATGTTTGCTCAATTAGGAGTCTCTGCTAGAGACACTCCTTATGAAGTTGCACAAGATAGCCAAGTTGTGATTACCATGCTACCTTCATCATCTCACGTAAGCTGGTTGTTATTACCTCTAGCTAGCAAGTGTTTTTTGTGAGAATAATTTGGACATTATCATGTTAGTTGCATGATTTGATGCATTATTAGGAAAAAATAATCTGCAAGATAGTATTGTTGTTTACCTCCTGTTACTGGGATGTTTAGATGGTTGAAACCTGAAAGATTGTAAAATCTTTAAATGTTGATCTCTTCATTGGTTTTATGAAGGAAGAATATTTTAATTCTTGTAGGTGATGGATGTGTACACAGGAAGAAATGGGTTGCTTCGTGGAGAAAATGCAATAAGACCTGCTTTGTTTATAGATTCATCTACTATTGATCCACAAACAACTCGAAAAATCTCGTTTGCTGTTTCTAATTGTAATTTGAAAGAAAAGAGAGGTAAAGCATATATAGTATTTGAAGGGAAGTTTGTTTGCGCTTCTGAGTTAACAGCTTCAGTTTGTTCTTCTTGTGAACAAGTCGAGATTGTTTCATTTTAAATAGTTTCAACCATCTTTGATGCAGACAACTGGGAAAAGCCAGTCATGTTGGATGCTCCTGTCTCTGGAGGTGTACTTGCTGCAGAAGCTAGTACGCTCACTTTCATGGTATGTAGACTCTCTTTTTCTACAATATTTGAGTCACATCCTTTATAGATACTCTGATACTCATGATTATATAAGATTTGCACATTATATGTGCATGTACCGGCAAATGGCATTGATACAATTGCACGTTTGTAGGTTGGAGGCCCCGAAGATGCTTACTTAGCTGCTAGACCAATTCTTCAGTCAATGGGTAGAACTTCCATCTACTGTGGTGGTTCAGGAAATGGATCTGTAAGTTCACTGTTATACCATGTTTTGTCTATTACAGTACCTCTTATCTAATCATTGGTATATTTGGATCCACAATTCTCTAGGATGAATCTTTTCAATCTGGACTGAGAAACGACGTGTTCTTTTTTTTTTTCAAACTTAGGCTGCAAAGATTTGTAACAATTTGGCGATGGCTGTTAGTATGCTCGGCACTTCAGAAGCCTTAGCTCTTGGTCAGTCTCTTGGAATATCTGCCAGCACTTTAACAGAAGTGTTAAACACATCTAGTGGCCGATGTTGGAGTAGGTATGTTAATGAAATGACCTCTTCAACGCCTTCTATTTAAGTACAGACCCCAATTCTTAACTTCGTTTTATATTCCTAAAACCACAGCGACGCATATAATCCAGTTCCAGGAGTGATGAAAGGTGTGCCCTCTTCAAGAGATTACAATGGCGGTTTCGCATCCAAACTTATGGTCAGTATCTTAACATATGTTTATATCGTTGATCCTAAAATGTCTGTAAAGCACATTCCTTAATGTACACAAGTCTTTCATGGATATTGTTGTATTCAAAATGCAGGCTAAAGACCTAAACCTCGCAGCAGCATCAGCTGAAGAAGTTGGACACAAAAGCCCATTGATATCCAAAGCACAAGAGATGTGAGTACTTACACTAGTCTTTTCTTCTAGAAGTTTTTGTCCTTGAAAGTTGAAACGATGACTTGGTGTGAACAAAGAAGGCTTGTGAAGTTTATGGAAACAACTTAGAAACTTGTGTTTAAAGCTCTTATATGAAACAGTGCAGACATATCATCAAGCTGGAGTTTTTTTTTTATGTTTTTGCAGTTACAAGAAGATGTGCGAGGAAGGGCATGAAAGAAAGGACTTCTCTTGTGTCTTCCGACACTTTTACAATGGCAAAGATGAAGTCTGAGGCCAACTTTACAATGACCCTGTAAAAATAATCAGTTTCTTCGTGAACATCTTTAGTTTGGACATTACTCTTAGTGCAGAATAAAGCATGAAAGCACTCTATAGAGGATTAAACAAAGTTAATGCAAAGTCAAAAGTCACCGTTGGTAATTACATCTTTTGTTTGTTAACAGCGTTACTCGCTAAACCGATCCACAAATATATCAGTTTCCTTATATGTATTCGTAATCTATTTGATATACAATCATTCTTTGGCTATATTCCTAAAACTTCAAGATCTTGTATAATCTGCAGTGGCTTCGACATGACAAGTCCAGTGGAAGAACCAAACCATTTTTGCAGAATCACCGGTACCAAATCTCCATTTGTTAGAAGTGGGAAGTAAAAAAATCACGGGAAAATATTGTATGTAAATGACCAAAAACACCCTTGGCTTTCTTCATCCCATCCCCACCGCTACATTTGAAAACCCCCAACTTGCTCTGTACGCTCAAAACTAGTTTTGTACATGCCCATTTCTCTCTCAAAAACTGTCAAAAGGTACGCCTTTGATTCTTGCTTGCTTTTCGTCTCTTATGTTTCACTTCGTTACTCTAGGAATCTTCGTAAAGTTCTATTTCGTCGCCCCTTTCGTTTCTGTGGACGATTCGGTCCTCGTCAACTAACTTACAACCCTTTGTTTTTTAATTTTTGATCCTTTCGCGCGAAAAAATCCTTGCTTTGACTCATGTTCCTCTGTTTCATCTCTCTGCTGTCAAAAGCCTACAACTTTATCGGATTTGAGTTTAGTTTACATCCTTCATTTATCGATTTCCCCATTTTTTGTGTGTTGTTGCGGAATTAAGACTCAACTAGACTGAGAATTTAAGTCATCTTGTCTTCTAATAAACCCCAGCTAACCCCGGAATTTAGGTCATCTTCTTACGATATCTCTCTTAGAAAAAACCCTAGTTTTTTTTTGGGGGTTCCGTGCAGTCGCACAGTTTGCACAAAAGTTACCATCTTTCCTGATCTATGCGAGTGATGTATAGTTTATTTTGTTTTGTCTCAGTGTCTAGAGAAGCTACAGTGAGTTTGTGATGACGGGTGAGGAGAAGCAGACACTCAATCCTAAGGAAATTATACATGACAAGTTTGGTGTTAAAGCAAGTTACAGAATTGAGGAAGTTCATGCTTCTTCGAATGGATGCCTCTATCGATGTCACTTGCAGCTACCTGACTTTACTGTTGTCTCAAATGTCTTCAAGGAAAAGAACGATTCCGAACAATCCGCTGCTGAATTGGCTCTCGAGAAGGTATGTTGTTGTTATATATCTCTCCTGTCTTTTTGTATCTTTGTTTTCTGAATGTTGTTATGCTAAAGAAGAAGACGATACTATTCATGTTGCAGCTAGGCATTCACCCACTGGATTATAATGATGATGATATTACTGTGGAGGAAGCTTGGGATGATATCGTTGAACGCATTAAGTATATATTTTCTGATGAGGTTAGTATGTCACAAGCAATTTTATAAATATGAGTAATGATTAGTTGATCACTGGACTAAAAGCCTAAAAGCAATCTGGGATTTCTCTTTATGCAAATGACATTATATAATTTAACCAACTACAGTTTTTTGGCTTTAATATTTCAAGTTGTTGCCGTTTCAGTTTCTTTCAGCTGATCATCCTCTGGGAGGTCACCTTAGGGCGGCATTGCAAAGGGATGGTGAACATTGCGGATCAGTTCCGGTTTCTGTCATCGCTACATTTGATACAAAGATCAACAGTCGTTGTAAAGTGATTAATCCTTCAGTGGACTCAGATCCTAGCTTGCTCATGTCCTATGTCATGAAGGCTGCTGCAAAGTTGCCAGACTACATTGTCGTATCTCCGCGTGAAGATTCACTCCGCAGGAAAAAACCATACCCTTCAGCAATTATAAAAGCATTGGCTACTCAAGTAGAAAGCATAAAAGTTGAGGCTATGCATATACAATGTAGCGTTGACGGTGAAGAGGCTGTTAAGCCAGTCACTCTTGATATTTCATCAGGTCGGTATTACTTGGATATTGTTGCTGAAAAGCTTGGGTTGAAGGATGGCAGCCTAGTGATGATATCAAGGTCTTTAAATTTTCCTTTTTGTCAATTAATGGAGCTTTCTTGAAGTTAATCTGATTAAAACTCTTCATGGATTTTTCAAACAGGACTATTGGCAAAACTGCCTCTGGCTTAGAGTGTAGAGTATATGCTGCCATTCCTAAGTTGAAGTCTTGTGATACTTCATGGAAATCCAGTGAAAAACGTCCAGTTAATGAATCATCACATCTTGAAAAGTCTCGGAATGCAAAAGCTAGTTTTGTAAGTGGTCTAGATATTCACGGTGATGCGATTGTGGCATCTGTTGGCTACCCATGGAGGTCCCATAATCTTGAACACGATGATGTAACTTTAAAGTCATTTTACAGGTCTCTACTCCTACCAACTTTTGCTCTGTTTATATTTTTATCTTGTTCTTTTGTATATCTTTTGGTCTTCCGCTGATGCACTAATTATCTTATCATGTTTTTGGCTACATGTAGGATATGTTGCGGTATGTCTCCTAATGGAATCTATAAATTCTCTCGACAAGCACTAATTGCTGCGCAGTTACCTTTTTCATACATTTCAAAGTCTAACTGGAGAGGTCCATCCCCCAGGGAGATTCTCTGCATGTTCTGTCAACAGCAACTGCTAGCAGAACCCATTTTCACTGTAACTCTTGCCCCTGTGAAACCACTGTCTAGCATATTAAGTTCCTACCAGAAGTTGAAAGACTCAGAATGTGATGATATCTACAATCAGCATATGAGAAGGAAAAAAGACGAGATACAAGGGTCAGGGACTGGGTATAGATGTGAAGTGAAGATTCTCTCAAAGTCGCAGGATTTGGTTTTAGATTGTTCACCGGGTAACTTCTATGAGAAGGAGAATCATGCTATTCAAAATGCTGCGTTGAAAGCCCTCTCATGGTTTAATGGGTTATTCGATGACCTTGATGCTGACCCAGATCAACCATGTTATTCGAAACTACACCTGGATATGCTCTTTCAACGTAGTGTCATGATAAAAGGGGCTTTTCCAAGTAGTAGAAGGTATGAACAGCCCAGGTCTAAATCAAGGAACACGGGTATGCCACGTGAACGGAAGCGTGTTCAATCTGTAACAGATGGTTCCTTGGTTAGCATATGCTATTCTGTGTCCGTGGAGGTAGATGCTGACTTTTCGAGGAATGGTGAATATTTGAAAGAACTCATCGAAAGCAATGAAGAGATAGAATTTGAGGTAGGAAATGGATCTATGAATCCACATCTTGAATCGGTTGTCACTCAGATGTCTGTGGGACAATATGCTTGTTTTTTAACTAATAACCCTGCTGAAGGCTTGGTTTTTGCTGCTGCCACTGATACTGTGAGGACTCAGTCACTCCTATCAGGTAACTCTTCTAATTTTTAATAGAAAAAACTTAGCTTTCTCAGGTTGGGGGAGGAAAACTTTATCAACTGTTCACATTTCTTTTGTTACAAATGCAACCAGAACTCTCAGCCGGTTTGGAATACAATGTACGTTTGTTGGGAGTGAAAGGGCCGACAGAAGAACGAATGGAGGCGGCTTTTTTCAAACCCCCACTTTCAAAACAGCGTGTTGACTATGCAATGAAACATATAGAAGAGTCGTCAGCTTCTACTCTGGTAGACTCTTCTTGTTTCTCATTTGATCATACTGTCTTTCTGCTTCTTGTGATTCAGGATTCATTTTAGGACTCCTTATAATATTCCAGTCTTTATAATTGTTTCAGGTTGACTTTGGATGCGGGTCTGGAAGTTTACTAGCCTCTTTACTTGACTATCCAACTTCACTTCAAACCATGGTCGGTGTTGACATCTCACAGAAGGGCCTTGCCCGTGCTGCCAAGGTATGCTAACTCTGAGACTTAACCTGATGAGACTATATGCATCTTAAAGCTTGATATTTGTTTGTTCAAAACTGCATTTATGCGATTCATGAGTTGTGTAACATGTGAAGATTGTATTTTATATCCTCTTCAGAGATGGTTGAATGAAGATTGTTAATTTACATCAAATATGTGTGCATGTATTGTTTCAATTTCAGATGCTACGTTTGAAATTAAACAAGGGACCTTGCAACCTCAAATCTACTACACTCTATGATGGCTCCATCCTCGAGTTTGATTCTAGGCTGCAAGACATTGACGTCGGCACTTGCTTAGAGGTCCCCTTCTATTTTCTTGCTTCATTTCTTCATCATTTTTAAAATGTGTATTATCTTCAAGAAATCTGACTTTAACATATAATCTGTTCCGACTCTGTAGGTCATTGAACACATGGAGGAAGATCAAGCCTGTCAATTTGGGAAAACAGTTCTAACCTTGTTCCGCCCGAAACTTCTGATTATCTCCACACCAAACTACGAGTGCAACAAAATTCTACATAAGCGTGCTCCAGACAACTCAGAAAAGAAATCCATTTCACAGCCACTCCAGTTCAGGAACCATGGACAAGGAAACAGTTTAACCAGTGGGCAACTAAGCTCGCCAAAGGCTACCACTACAGCGTCGAGTTCAGCGGTGTTGGTGGGTCTGGCATAATAGATCCCGGATTTGCTTCTCAGATTGCTATTTTTAGACGGAAATCTTTGTCGGCTGTTAAAAGGAAGGACTCGGAAGGCTCGATGCGGCCTTATCAAGTCACTTGGGAATGGACAAGAAGAAATGGAGACAAAAAAGACTAATCTTTGGTTTACAAGAGTATCATCAACCAGAATAGACTTGTTTCCTTTTTCGTTTAGCTTCTTTTTGAGTTTGTCGATTTTATTACTGTTTGAAATCTCCATGTTTCTTCTGTATCACACTCTTTGTCTTTGGTCTTTGATGCTTAATATGATAAAAAACTGTGTCAATTACACAGAAGTCACAACAAATGACACATTATTTCCTTCTAAAAAAGAGAATGGTGGATA
>NC_025694.1:10019030-10024878 GCF_000633955.1 Camelina sativa
GTGTTGACATCTCACAGAAGGGCCTTGCCCGTGCTGCTAAGGTATGCTAACTCTGAGACTTAACCTGATGAGACTATATGCATCTTAAAGCTTGATATTTGTTTGTTCAAAACTGCATTTATGCGATTCATGAGTTGTGTAACATGTGAAGATTGTATTTTATATCCTCTTCAGAGATGGTTGAATGAAGATTGTTAATTTACATCAAATATGTGTGCATGTATTGTTTCAATTTCAGATGCTACGTTTGAAATTAAACAAGGGACCTTGCAACCTCAAATCTACTACACTCTATGATGGCTCCATCCTCGAGTTTGATTCTAGGCTGCAAGACATTGACGTCGGCACTTGCTTAGAGGTCCCCTTCTATTTTCTTGCTTCATTTCTTCATCATTTTTAAAATGTGTATTATCTTCAAGAAATCTGACTTTAACATATAATCTGTTCCGACTCTGTAGGTCATTGAACACATGGAGGAAGATCAAGCCTGTCAATTTGGGAAAACAGTTCTAACCTTGTTCCGCCCGAAACTTCTGATTATCTCCACACCAAACTACGAGTGCAACAAAATTCTACATAAGCGTGCTCCAGACAACTCAGAAAAGAAATCCATTTCACAGCCACTCCAGTTCAGGAACCATGGACAAGGAAACAGTTTAACCAGTGGGCAACTAAGCTCGCCAAAGGCTACCACTACAGCGTCGAGTTCAGCGGTGTTGGTGGGTCTGGCATAATAGATCCCGGATTTGCTTCTCAGATTGCTATTTTTAGACGGAAATCTTTGTCGGCTGTTAAAAGGAAGGACTCGGAAGGCTCGATGCGGCCTTATCAAGTCACTTGGGAATGGACAAGAAGAAATGGAGACAAAAAAGACTAATCTTTGGTTTACAAGAGTATCATCAACCAGAATAGACTTGTTTCCTTTTTCGTTTAGCTTCTTTTTGAGTTTGTCGATTTTATTACTGTTTGAAATCTCCATGTTTCTTCTGTATCACACTCTTTGTCTTTGGTCTTTGATGCTTAATATGATAAAAAACTGTGTCAATTACACAGAAGTCACAACAAATGACACATTATTTCCTTCTAAAAAAGAGAATGGTGGATAGGGAATAAAATAAAAAAAAAGTCGAAAAATTAAAGACAACGATTCTACTACTACATCAATGAAATGACTAGAACACCCTCTCTTCTCCTCCCTCTCTAAAACCCCATTCTCTCTCTCCCACTCTCTTTTTCTCTGTTGTTCTCTCCTCGGTTCTTACATGACATTCTGCTCATCCCTTTAGGTTCGTTGTTGATTCTTCGTGCTTTTAGGGTTTGTCTGAATCGTTTTGATACTTCTGGGCTCTTTATGAAATTCAATTTCATTAAATCTTCGTTTCTCGTCATGACGATTCGTTTGTCTTGACGTTACACTCAAAACCCCTTTTTTTTTGTTGTTGGGTTTGTACCCGAAACCTCTATCTCTACTTCCTCGGAACGAAAAATTGTTACTTTACTCATTTTCTTGTGTTTAGTCTCTCTGTTTTTTTTTTTTTTTTCCCATGGCATGCGTAATCGATTCTAGTTTTATAATTTGGGTTTCGCCATTTTTGTTACGGAAACGAAAGACTTTGGCAAGACTGAGACTTTACTTATCATTCTCTAGTCTGAAAAAGTAGTTAGAATTAGAACATTGAGAATGTGGGAACTCAATCAAATTGATGTTGGTTCGATTTTGAACTTTTGATTTGTATGTTAATGTTTTTAATATGGCTTTGATTTGAATTGTCAAGTTACCATCTTTCCTGAAATTTGGCTTATATATGTGTGACCCTTTTGTTTGTCTCAGTGTATTGAAGAAGCTACATTGCGTTTGTGATGGCGGGTGGTGGGAAGCGTACACCTACTCCGAAGTCAATTATACATCAGAAGTTTGGTGCTAAAGCAAGTTATAGAGTTGAGGAAGTTTATGATTCTTCTCAGAGTGGTTGTCCAGGTTTGGCAATTCCTCAAAAAGGCCCATGTCTCTATCGCTGCCACTTGGAGCTACCAGACTTTTCTGTTGTATCAAATGTATTCAAGAAGAAGAAGGATTCCGAACAATCTGCTGCTGAATTGGCTCTTGAGAAGGTATGCTTCGTTGTATGTGTCTCTTTTGATATTGTGGTATCTCATATGATATAACAAAGACAGTACCGTTTCATGTTGCAGCTAGGCATTCGTCCTCAGAATGATGATCTTACTGTAGATGAAGCTTGGGATGAGATCGTTGGACGCATTAAGTATATATTTTCTGATGAGGTATGTATCTCAAAAGATCTTTCTGATTTCTATGTATACAATACCTTGATCTAAATGATATCTTATATTATTCGGTTGCAGTTTATTTCAGCTGAACATCCTCTAGGAGCTCACCTTAGAGCGGTGTTGCGAAGGGATGGTGATTGTTGCGGCTCAGTTCCTGTTTCTGTCATTGCTACATTTGATGCAAAGATTAATAGTCGTTGTAAAATCATTAATCCTTCTGTGGAATCAGATCCTTCTTTGGTCATTTCCTATGTCATTGAGGCTGCTGCAAAGTTGTCGGACTACATTGTCGCATCTCCAGATGTATCTTCACTCCGAAGGAAAAATCCATACCCTTCAGAAATTGTAGAAGCACTAGCTACTCATGTATCTGATTCCCTACTTAGCAGAGAAGTAGCGACTGTATTTATACCATGTCTCGGTGAGGAGGTTGTTGAGCTAGAAACTCTTTACATCTCATCAGACCGGCATTATTTGGATAGTATTGCTGACAGGCTTGGTTTGAAAAATGGCAGCCAAGTGATGATGTCCAGGTGATTATACTGTTTTTTTTTTGTTTCCTGTTAGTAAGTGGAACATTCTTGGTGTTAATCTGGCTTGAAAGTATTTTTCTTTTCAACAGGACTTTTGGCAAAGCTTCCTGTGGTTCTGAGTGTAGATTGTACTCTACTATTCCGAATAAGTCCTCTGATAAATCATCAGAAGCGTCTGGAAGTTCAAATGAAGACTCATCTCATATTGAAAAAACTCGGAATGCACGAGCAAGTTACATTTGTGGTCAAGATATTTACGGGGATGCTATCTTGGCATCTGTTGGTTACCGATGGAAGTCCAACGATCTTGACTGTGATGATGTAACTGTGAAGTCATTTTACAGGTCCATTTTCTTCTACCAACTTTTGCTCAGTTTTATGTCTGGATTTTCCTTTTCACATCTTCATTTATTAAGGATTTTGGGAACATTGCATTACTTACGTTACGTGTAATAACTCTGAAGTAATGCATTTGACGTTTGTCTTGGCCTTCCGATGAAGCATTGCATATTTTATCATGTACTGATGTATGACTTGTGGCTTCTGCAGGATATGTTGTGGTATGACACCCAATGGAATCTACAAAATTTCACGTCAAGCAGTAATTGCTGCACAGTTGCCTTCTTCATTCACTACAAAATCTAATTGGAGAGGTCCACTCCCCAGGGAGATTCTCTGCATGTTCTGCCACCAGCACCGACTAGCAGAACCCGTCTTTTCTTCATCCAATGCTCCTGTGGAATCGTTATCTGACATATTCAGATCTCACAAGAAGTTGAAGGTCTCAGGAGTTGACGATGCTGATAATGATAATTTGAGTAGGGAGAAAGAAGATACACCAGGATCAGGGATGAGGTTTAGATGTGAAGTGAAAATTTTTACGAAGTCTCAGGATTTGGTTTTAGAATGTTCACCGAGAAAATTCTATGAGAAGGAGAATGATGCCATTCAAAATGCCTCATTAAAAGCCCTCCTATGGTTTAGTAAGTTTTTCGATGAACTGGATGTGGAGCAACCATCTGATACAGATGACGACCAGGATATCAAATCTTCAACTCCTAATGTTTTTGTGGCCCCGCCGATTTCCCATAATGGACACAGCTCTGAATCAAAACCCATAGATGTGCCATCAGCAGAGAAGCGTGTTCAATCTATAACAAATGGTTCTGTGGTTAGTATATGCTATTCTTTGTCGTTGGCTGTGGATCCTGAATATTCGAGTGATGGTGAATCTCCAAGTGATGACGAATCTCCAAGAGATGACATCGAAAGCAATGAAGATATGGAAGCTGAGGTGGATGCTGAATATTCGGTTAATTGTGAACCCTCAATAGAACTCATTGAAAGCAATGAAGAGATAGAGTTTGAGGTAGGGACTGGATCCATGAATCCACATATAGAATCAGCTGTTACTCAGATGACTGTGGGTGAATATGCTTCTTTTAGTACTACACCCCCTGATGCTGCAGAAGCTTTGATTTTGGCTGCTGCTTCTGATACTGTGACAGTCCGCTCGCTCCTATCAGGTATTGCTTCTAATGTTTTCATTTGTTGGATGTCATAGGATGATTTCTGAAAACGATTTTCTGGTTGGAAGAAAAATAAAAGGTGTTTATCAAATGTTGACATTTGTATTGCCTTCATTAGTGAACTTACTTACTACTAACTACAAAATTCTGGCTCTGATCAATACGAAAAAGAGGCAAAGTTATGTAAGGTAGCATCATTATTAACAATTCACTTTTGCTGTATCGAAGCTTTTGTAGCTGACGGCAGAGGATGAACAAAGATTAGACCTATATCTATGACTAAGTTAAGAGATTCCATGAACATTTATATTTGATACTGATGAATTTCCTCTGCTTCTTTTGCACAGAACGTCCAACTTTAAATTACAGTATACTTTTGTTGGGTGTGAAAGGGCCATCAGAAGAACGAATGGAGGCGGCGTTTTTCAAACCTCCACTTTCAAAACAGCGTGTTGAATATGCACTGAAACATATAAGAGAATCATCCGCTTCTACTTTGGTAAGCTCTTTATATCTTAATGTCCTCCTGCTTATTGGGATTCTAAATTCAAGACTTCTTCAGTTGTTTCAGTCTCTCTTGTCCTAATTGGTAGCACTGTAAATAAGCGTAAGATGACACCTCTATTCTCGTTACAGGTTGATTTTGGATGCGGATCTGGAAGTTTATTAGACTCTCTACTTGACTATCCAACTTCACTTCAAACCATTATCGGTGTTGACATTTCACCGAAGGGTCTTGCCCGTGCTGCTAAGGTATTAAAAATCGCATACCACTGTTTTCTTATTCCCTCTCGTAGAGGAAATAACTTGATGAGACTAGTGCATCGAAAAAAACTGATGTCTGTTGGATGAAGGCTGCATTTGTGTAATCAAAAAGAAATGGTAGATTTACTTTTGTTTTTGTGTATCTTGTGTTTCAACTTCAGATGCTACATATAAAACTAAACAAGGAAGCTTGCAACGTCAAATCTGCTACACTTTATGATGGTTCCATCCTTGAGTTTGACTCTAGGCTGTATGACGTAGACATCGGCACTTGCTTAGAGGTGGTTCTCCTGTCATCTGCTTTATTCCTTAAAAGTTTGTGCATGTTCATCAAAAGCAATCTGTCTGGTAAAGCGTTGCATATAATCTGTTCTGAATCTGTAGGTTATTGAGCACATGGAAGAAGATCAAGCCTGTCAATTTGGGGAAAAAGTTCTGAGCTTGTTTCGCCCCAAGCTCCTGATTGTCTCAACACCAAACTTCGAGTTCAACACAATCCTCCAGCGGTCTACACCAGAAACCCAAGAAGAAGACAAAACCGAGTCACAGCTTCCTAAATTCAGGAACCACGACCACAAATTCGAATGGACAAGAGAACAGTTTAACAACTGGGCGTCTAAGCTCGCCAAAGTCCATAACTACAGCGTCGAGTTCAGCGGTGTTGGTGGGTCTGGTGAAGTAGAACCCGGGTTTGCTTCTCAGATAGCTGTTTTTAGAAGGGAAGCTTCATCT
>NC_025694.1:10024917-10043860 GCF_000633955.1 Camelina sativa
ACAGGTTGATTTTGGATGCGGATCTGGAAGTTTATTAGACTCTCTACTTGACTATCCAACTTCACTTCAAACCATTATCGGTGTTGACATTTCACCGAAGGGTCTTGCCCGTGCTGCTAAGGTATTAAAAATCGCATACCACTGTTTTCTTATTCCCTCTCGTAGAGGAAATAACTTGATGAGACTAGTGCATCGAAAAAAACTGATGTCTGTTGGATGAAGGCTGCATTTGTGTAATCAAAAAGAAATGGTAGATTTACTTTTGTTTTTGTGTATCTTGTGTTTCAACTTCAGATGCTACATATAAAACTAAACAAGGAAGCTTGCAACGTCAAATCTGCTACACTTTATGATGGTTCCATCCTTGAGTTTGACTCTAGGCTGTATGACGTAGACATCGGCACTTGCTTAGAGGTGGTTCTCCTGTCATCTGCTTTATTCCTTAAAAGTTTGTGCATGTTCATCAAAAGCAATCTGTCTGGTAAAGCGTTGCATATAATCTGTTCTGAATCTGTAGGTTATTGAGCACATGGAAGAAGATCAAGCCTGTCAATTTGGGGAAAAAGTTCTGAGCTTGTTTCGCCCCAAGCTCCTGATTGTCTCAACACCAAACTTCGAGTTCAACACAATCCTCCAGCGGTCTACACCAGAAACCCAAGAAGAAGACAAAACCGAGTCACAGCTTCCTAAATTCAGGAACCACGACCACAAATTCGAATGGACAAGAGAACAGTTTAACAACTGGGCGTCTAAGCTCGCCAAAGTCCATAACTACAGCGTCGAGTTCAGCGGTGTTGGTGGGTCTGGTGAAGTAGAACCCGGGTTTGCTTCTCAGATAGCTGTTTTTAGAAGGGAAGCTTCATCTATTGAGAATGTTGCAGAAGGCTCAATGCCGCCTTATAAAGTCATATGGGAATGGAAGAAAGAAGATGGAGACAAAAAAGACTGATCTCTGATTAGAGTAGTAACGAGCAAGCAAATGCCATGATGTGGTTCACCTTATAAAAAACTCAAAGCTTGTTTAGTTCCTTTTGTCTGAGCTTTTGCAGATGATTAAATTAAATTAACCGTAAAAAACAATGTTTAAAACCTAGATTAATGCGAATTACCCTTTTTACCCCTGCATCAAAGTTTGTTTATTTATATGCAAGTCCTTGTAATTATTATCACTCTCTCACTTCTTCGACTCTGTTTCTTTCAAGCTAAAGAAGAGCATTTGAGTTCTTTGATCTTTCCACGAAGAACGATCGATCTCTGAGGATTTCAATTTTTCTCTGAGAAAATCGAAGAGAATCGCCAAGAAAATGTGTTCCTTTGAAGAACGTCGTGCTCCGCCTGGGGTTTACTATACTCCGCCGCCGGCGAGAGCAAGAGATTATGTGACGCCGATGCTGTTGACGGAGAGGAAGAGACCACCGTATTCTTGCTCGTCGTCTTCGTCGGAGAAACGTGATTCCTTTCACATTGTTCACAAGGTTCCTTCTGGTGATTCTCCTTACGTCAGAGCCAAACATGCTCAGGTATAATGAATCTTCCCGGGAAAGCAAGAAAGGGATTTTTTTTTTTATTTACCCTAATTTAGGGTTTCTTAATTCGTCTGAAGATTTCTCTTAAAAGCTTTTAGATTTGTATCGTTGAAACCAATCTTTGAACTCAAATTTGTTGTGATCTTCTTGAACAGTTGATAGATAAAGATCCGAATCGAGCTATATCATTGTTTTGGGCTGCAATAAACGCTGGAGATCGAGTTGATAGTGCATTGAAGGACATGGCTGTTGTTATGAAACAGTTGGACCGATCTGATGAAGGGATTGAAGCTATCAGATCCTTTCGGCATCTCTGTTCTTTTGAGTCTCAAGACTCCATTGATAACTTACTCCTCGAACTTTACAAGGTAATGAAGATCAAGAAACCCATCTTTTTATGCAAGTGTTATGGACTTTTGGATGTTTTACTCACAGCTTTGAAATGGGGTTTTGCAGAAGTCAGGGAGGATAGAAGAAGAAGCTGCATTACTTGAGCACAAGCTGGAAACATTCGAACAAGTAATGGGATTTGGAGGTCGAGTCATGAAAGCAAAAAGGGTTCAAGGGAAATATGTTACAATGACTATTGAGCAAGAGAAAGCAAGGTGTGAAATTTTTCAGTCTATTCTCATTTTTATCTTGATGAGTGAGTATTCTTTCTTGAACTGATACCATTGTTTGTTTGAACATTTTAGGTTACTAGGGAATTTGGGCTGGGTTCATTTACAGTTGCACAACTATGGAATTGCAGAGCAGCATTACAGGTTTGATTTTGTAACCCAGATTCTCAGATATGGATAGTTGATTACTGTTCGATCTTGTGAGTCTTTGCTTAATGTTAATCAACCATGAACAGGAGAGCTTTGAGTTTGGAACCGGACAAAAACAAACTGTGCAACCTAGCAATCTGCTTGATGCGTATTGGTCGAATTCCTGAAGCTAAATCTCTGCTTGATGATGTACGAGCTTCTTCTGCAGAGGTCGACTGCGGAGACGAACCATTCGCAAAGTCTTATGACAGAGCTGTTGAGATGTTAGCAGAAATAGAATCGAAAAAACCGGAAGCTGGTCTTTCAGAAAAGTTCTACGCGGGATGTTCATTTGCAAAAGGAATGAAGGAAAATAGAGACCCTGGATTTGCAAACAAGAACTATTCACATGTTTCTTCTTCTCCAGCATCTGTTCGACAGAACTCTGCAGGTCTATATACACAACCACGCGAATGTAGTAGAGCAGTGATGTATGAAGAAGAAGAAAAGAGAGGTGCAGCTCGAAAGCTACTGTTTGAGAATAGGAAGCCTTTTGGTTCTGAGCATTTTAACATCTTAAAGAGAGGAGAAGAAGAACCCATGAAGCGAAAGAAACTGGACCCGAACATGATTCATTATCTCCATGAATTCATCACAGATGCTGCAGATGGTCCACAGAGTGAATCTAAGAAGAGCTGGGCAGATATCGCCGAAGAGGAAGAGGAAGAGGAAGAAGAAGAAGAAGGAAGATTGCAGGCAGAGCTTATGACCGCAGAGATATAGGATCTAAGTGTACCAGTTATCAAGTTTTTGGATCGTAGAAATTGTATAGGTGTTTGTCATTAGCAGGCAGAGCTTGAAACCACAAAGATGTAGGATCTAATTGTACCAGTTATCAAGATTTTGGATCATAGAGATTGTATATGTGTTTGAGTTTGACATTGATATATTTTTCGTGGACAAAACAAAGAAAGCATAGGGCAAATGGGATTACACTCCGGAACAAATCTTAGTTTTTGGAAAGAAACTCAATAACAAAACACACAAAAGCACAAAAAGAGAGAATTCAATTCAGAAAAAAGGAGATAAAAGAAATGAGTGCGACAAGACGAACTTACAGCTTGTGTGTGAAAAGCCTTACAAAACAAAAGTAGTAATCAATAATCTTTTTTCTTTAAGCCTCTTCTTCTTCTTCGTCCTCCTCGTACTCCTCTTCACCGACTGTAGCATCCTGATATTGCTGATACTCTGCAACAAGATCGTTCATGTTACTCTCAGCCTCAGTGAATTCCATCTCGTCCATCCCTTCTCCAGTGTACCAATGAAGGAAAGCCTTTCTCCTGAACATGGCTGTAAACTGTTCACTCACACGCCTGAACATTTCCTGGATTGAAGTTGAGTTTCCAATGAAAGTCGATGCCATTTTCAAACCCGTGGGAGCTATATCGCAGACGCTTGATTTCACGTTGTTTGGAATCCATTCAACAAAGTACGATGAGTTCTTGTTCTGGACATTCATCATCTGTTCATCAACCTCTTTAGTGCTCATCTTTCCACGGAACAAAGCGGAAGCTGTCAAGTAACGGCCATGACGAGGATCAGCTGCACACATCATGTTCTTGGCATCCCACATCTGTTGAGTAAGTTCAGGGACACTCAAGGCACTGTACTGCTGTGATCCTCTTGATGTCAATGGTGCAAAACCAACCATGAAGAAATGGAGTCGTGGGAAAGGGATCAGGTTCACAGCGAGCTTTCTGAGGTCAGAGTTAAGTTGACCAGGGAAACGAAGACAGCATGTGACACCACTCATAGTAGCTGAGATGAGGTGGTTAAGATCACCAACTGTGCATAAGAAATAAAAGAACAATGTCAGGGTTTCAAAACTACAATCACACGAATATTCCAAAACAAGAAGAGAAACGGTTTGTAAAATATACTCACAGGTAGGATTAGATAGCTTCAAGGTGCGGAAACAGATATCGTAGAGAGCTTCGTTATCCAAAACCATACATTCGTCAGCATTCTCAACAAGCTGGTGAACAGAGAGTGTAGCATTGTATGGCTCAACGACGGTATCAGAAACCTTAGGAGATGGGAAAACCGAAAAGGTCATCATCATACGATCAGGATACTCCTCTCTAATCTTAGAAATCAAAAGCGTTCCCATCCCAGAACCAGTTCCTCCTCCCAAAGAATGACAAACTTGAAAACCTAATCAATAATATACAAATCATACAATCAGAGAACAGCTTAATCAAGAATCTAACCAACCGAGAGCATCATAAGCAAAATGATCAACCCAGGCTTCACCTATACTAAACAAATTCACATTTCTAATAACAGATCTGGATTAGAAATCTAACCTTGAAGACAATCACAGTTCTCAGCCTCTTTCCTAACAACATCAAGAACGGAATCAATCAACTCAGCGCCTTCGGTGTAGTGACCTTTAGCCCAGTTATTGCCAGCACCAGACTGGCCAAAGACGAAGTTATCAGGCCGGAAAATCTGACCAAAAGGACCGGATCTGAGAGAATCCATAGTACCAGGCTCCAGATCCATAAGAACAGCGCGAGGAACGTACTTGCCTCCGCTAGCTTCGTTATAATAGACATTAATCCTCTCTAGCTGTAGATCTGAATCGCCACAGTACTGACCGGTGTGATCGATACCGTGCTCGCCGCAAATAACTTCCCAGAACTTAGCACCGATCTGGTTTCCGCACTGACCTCCTTGAATATGAAGGATTTCTCTCATTTTCACCTGATGTTTTTTTTTTTTTGTTATTTTCTCGGGAAATCGCTCAAATCTTAAAATTTTCTCGAGAAAATGATGGTGAGAAAATTTTGGCGACTCCCCCTTCTCTCTGTTGTTTTTTTTGATTGTGAAGGGTATAAAACAAAAAAAAGAGTAGTAATCGCCTATATATAGTTTACGTTCTTTTTTTCTCATGTTTCTATAATAATTTGCGTTTTGGTCCTTTATCTTCTCATGATTTGTTAACGTTACCCTGATAGTTTTCGATTTGGTTTCTTTATGTGCTGTAATGACAGCNGAGAGCATCATAAGCAAAATGATCAACCCAGGCTTCACCTATACTAAACAAATTCACATTTCTAATAACAGATCTGGATTAGAAATCTAACCTTGAAGACAATCACAGTTCTCAGCCTCTTTCCTAACAACATCAAGAACGGAATCAATCAACTCAGCGCCTTCGGTGTAGTGACCTTTAGCCCAGTTATTGCCAGCACCAGACTGGCCAAAGACGAAGTTATCAGGCCGGAAAATCTGACCAAAAGGACCGGATCTGAGAGAATCCATAGTACCAGGCTCCAGATCCATAAGAACAGCGCGAGGAACGTACTTGCCTCCGCTAGCTTCGTTATAATAGACATTAATCCTCTCTAGCTGTAGATCTGAATCGCCACAGTACTGACCGGTGTGATCGATACCGTGCTCGCCGCAAATAACTTCCCAGAACTTAGCACCGATCTGGTTTCCGCACTGACCTCCTTGAATATGAAGGATTTCTCTCATTTTCACCTGATGTTTTTTTTTTTTTGTTATTTTCTCGGGAAATCGCTCAAATCTTAAAATTTTCTCGAGAAAATGATGGTGAGAAAATTTTGGCGACTCCCCCTTCTCTCTGTTGTTTTTTTTGATTGTGAAGGGTATAAAACAAAAAAAAGAGTAGTAATCGCCTATATATAGTTTACGTTCTTTTTTTCTCATGTTTCTATAATAATTTGCGTTTTGGTCCTTTATCTTCTCATGATTTGTTAACGTTACCCTGATAGTTTTCGATTTGGTTTCTTTATGTGCTGTAATGACAGCGAATCAAAACAAAAAACAAAATATCTTTCCTTAGATATTTTTGTTAATTAATTAATATTAAAATCACTCGTGAAAAGATAGAAAGGCAAATTTGTTTAATAATTTCAGATTAGATCCTTTTTTTCTTCGGATATTGTAATAAAAGACTAAAAGATTCGAATTATCGTCATTACTGGAATTTTCCTTTCTTGTTTTTTTTAAACACTAATTTAGTAAGTTGATTAATGTTTTTTACAACCGTGAATAGGCAATTTTACTTATTTAGCAAATCACCGTATTAATTAGATTAGCTGACAATAGAAAATTAGAAGTAAATGGTTTTTTTTACAAGCCAAATGCCAAATAGTTGCCAACCCATGAAAATTGCTTAATATAGACTATAGAGAGAGATACGTCGAGTAAAGATAATTAACTAAATGTTACTATTTACTTACGAGTTTATGATATGAATCAACGGTTCAAGTATTTAGCAATCAGAAAGGTTTTGGTAAACATCTAACTATAGACATAATATGTTGTTGATCGGTTTAATGAAGAAACTGTAAATATTTATCTTTAGAATTTAGAAACATAAAGACACGTAAGAATCTTGAAATAGACGTAACCAATTTAAAACCATGCAAAAAAATAATAATAATAATTAAAACCATGCCAAATACAGTAGATGAAATGGTTAGTTCGTTGTATTTAAGTTGTTAGTTACCAAATTCTCTAATTCGAAATGGTTTGGAAGTTTTCTGGTCCGGTTTAATCTGACTTAATTTTGGTTTGGGATATTATTCGAACAATACGAACTAAGATTGAGAAGCTATTGTTATATATAGTTCATCAAATATATTTTTAACATACGTATTAGGAAAAATTAATCTGCATAAATGATTTTTTTTTTTTAAAGTTTAACTACATAAATGTAAGATCTCGAATATATAAATTATCAGTCCATCTTTCTTTCGATTTAAATTACTTTTATTGGTTTCGGTTTTCAACAAATTATTGATATTTTGGTTCGATTGGTTTTTATTAATTTGGTTAAGTAGAAAGTGTTGAATATGCAAGATCTCCCTAGTACAGTTGTACAAATATTACAAAAATGGAAAAGATAACAATTTTTTTTTTAATAAAAAAGGAAAAAATAAATTGGTTAAGGCACGCGTCGTCCTGTAAATGTCTTTTAAGCGGTTTCCTCATCATATCTCTCTCTTTGGAGGCCTTTCACTTTCTGCGCAAACAAGGAAGACGAAGAAGAAAGAGCTCTCTATCTATCTATCTTCTCTCCATTTATTACATTATATTTCTCTCTCTCTCTCTCTAAAAATGTCAAATTAATGGTATTGATCTTCCAACCAGATCTTCTTCTTTATCTCTTCGACAAACCCTTTCTTCTGGGTTCTTCCTTGAGCTGATTCTCTCTCATTATAACAAAAAAAAAAAAAGTTTTTTTTGTTGTTTCTTGAGGCAGAGACATGCCTTTACCTTGGAAGAAATCTAAATCGAGTCGGATCTCAAGATTCGTAACAGACCTACAACAATCTCCAAAACATGGTGGATCTCTCGTTGTTGAAACTGGTTTCCCTACTTCTTTAATCGATCTCTTCGTCAAGAACCGCGATCGTCTCAAAAAACAGTCTTCTAAACGTGTTAATAATAATAACAACAAGACTCCGGCTCCTACACGACGGCGTGTTTCGTCTCCTCCTCATCCTCATCCTCTGCCTCCTTCTCTGTCTTTGCAGAGACGTATGTCTCTTCCTCTCAAGCTTGATCCTGCTTTGGTTACAGAGGATCCTCCTCTTGTTGTGAGTAAGATCGAGGATGAGAGTTTTGTCCCGGAGAATAGACGTGACGGTGGAGGAAACGGATGTACTCGCGGCGGAGGATGTTGTGTTTTGATGGTGGTTGTGTTTAAGGTTTTTATGGTGGCTGTGCTCGCGTTGAGCACGACAAAGCTAGCCGTGGGGATTACTCTCTCTGCTTCTGCCCTCCTCTTCCTCGAACTCGCGGTGGCGCGTGTCTTTACGCTTTTGAACATCTGCCCCGACGCGCAGGTTCGGATAGATTCGTTGATCGAGAAGCTCATAGGGAAGCGACACAAAGAGAAGATAGAAGAAGAAGAAGAAGTAACGACATCGACGCATGACAGAAGAAGCAAGGTCTCGTTTGAAATAGTCGAAGAACCTAGAGAGGAGGAGATTAGAGTTGTTGTTCCTCAATCGGATTCGAATTCGTCGATGTTGGAGAAGACGAAACCTGTGGCTGAGGAGGAGGTGGAGGAGAAGAAGGAAGTGCAGACGATAAGAGATGTGGTGTTTAAGAATGAGAAGAGTAAAAGCGCGAAGCTTAAATCAAAGATTGTGAAGAAGATCGTGCCAAAGAAGTTAAGGAGTTATAAGAAGAAGAAGAAGATGAAGATGAAAGAAAAAGAAGAAGCAGCAGAAGGAGAAGGAGAAGTTGAAGTTGAGATTGAAGAAGAAGGGTCTATGACAGAAGTGTCTAGCTTGTATTCAGATGAGAGACTCGAGAGTGAAAGCTCGGAAAGAGATGATGTAAGTTCGAATCCGCCATTGTTAGAAGAAGAAGAAGGAGAAGAGATTGGGTCAAAAGGAGGGGATCTAACGAAAGTGATTGGTCTGATAGTGATTGTTCTTGTTGGATTGTTAATTGGGAAAGTCTTTGCTATTGGTCTGACACTATCTTCGTGTCTGATCCTCAGAGTTTTCTGCTGCAAATCACGAACCAGTCTCTGAAACAGAGAAGCAGAAAGATTCCAAGCCATTGGGTTTTGTTTTTTTGTTTGTGTGTCCGTGGCAGTGGTGGTGGGCCTTACGGTGAAGGGGAGTGTTTTTGTTTTTGGGGTGGTTGGCAGTTCGAAGCTATGCAATTGGTTTGCTTATGAAACTGTAAATTTTATTATTTTTGTTTTGTAACTTGTTTAACAGAGAATATAATTGTTATTATGATGGTCAAAGAGTCAAAGATGTTGGTGTTTACTGTTTACAAGAAAACGAAAAAACAACAAAACAAAAAAAAACTGATTAAAAGTATATAAATTTAAGAAAAAATGGTCACTGTTAGTAATGAAAGGCAGAGCAATAACGTTTGTGTCGGCCAAAAAAAGCACTAACTTTTTGCAATAATTTAAGTGGCGATATTGACGGAGACACATGATGACATGACCTTATTTACTAAGTCGTGCGTGTTTTACAACATTTGATACGTTCAAGATAATCTTTAATTTTTTTTTTTTTTTTTTTTTTGATAATCTTGAATTTGATATGGTGTAATCGTATTGTCCTCCGTTATGTCCTTTGCGAATAACAATCGTGCGGCTTTAAAATTGCTGAATCAACTTTTTAAAACTGGATTCAATCTTTCTAAAAGAAGAAACTTTTTTTAAAAGTGGATGTTGAAACATTAGAAGTATCGATTTTTAGCTAGTTCAAATGAGAGGCATCACATTTCTCTTTTATGTATCCGGATTCCAAATGCTATTTTCTTGGGAATTAAAGAAAATGAGAAAGAAGATCTTCTAGTAAACTATACTCCAACATGATATATTTATAATAAAACAAGAAATTTGGACCTTGTTATTAAGAAGACTGCATATACCATGGGGGGAATCGTATCTGTGACAAATATCTTTGTTGTGGACTGTTAGGAAGAAAGAAGGAAAAAACAAAGTCCTTTTTTGTTAAATTAGAGGGGTGATAATAATTGTTAGATTCACGAAGGTAAAAGCCTTTTTTTCTCTTCCGACAAACGAGTTCGCCCTAGCCGTCAACAGCCTCTTCATCTCCGATAGCGGCGCTCCTTGCCACTGCCGTGAGAGGGTACCTTAGTCTCTCTTTAGCTTTGCCTTTGGTTTACAGTTCTTTTTGCTTTCGATTGGGGTTCCGTAGAGCTATTTCAATTAGTGGTTCTGAGATTATGTGGAAGTGGTCGAGTGGCCAGAATTTTGTTTGGGTGGTTCTCGTGTAGAGGATGGATCTGTTGGATCTTCGGTGTAAGTCAAGACATATCGCCATTTAGCTCCCCGATCTAGATCTGGTTCCCGCTCTGGTGTTTGCAAGCGCTTATATGCCGCCGATGGAGGTTGGATTTGGGCTCTAGTCAGTCCAGCCTTTGTCTTTCCGCTCTCCTTATCCCTTTGAATTAGCCAACGGTTCCTTTTAGGCTCGTTCCCTTTCCAAGAGAAAGGCAGATTGTTCTGAATTTGGGTATAGTTTCCTTAGTTGCAGGTGGTCTCTCTTCTTAGTGTTGGTTGTGGTGGGTCATTGTGGGTGTTAACCGGCTCGTGTTGTCGTTATTGCCTTTGAGAATGGTGTGAATCGTGGGGTTAGACTTCTTATCAACGCCAATGAACGCCTAGATAAGAAGCCTTCCAAAAAACTAACAGAAGAGCCTTTGTCTTTCCGAAAGTCAAGCGCAGTTGTTCTCCAATTATGGGTCTTGCTTGTCGGGTTTTGAGGTCTTCGTTGGGAGAGATTGACTCTCATTATAATAAGAGGAGGTAGATGTTATCATTTGTTTGGCATGGGGCATCTTTGATAAATCTCATTCACTAGTTTCTTGTAAAGAAGATGTCGCTTTACTTTTTTGGTATCTATCTCGCTTTGGTTAAAAGTTGTTTTGCTTTTGTTCTTGGTGTAAGGTTATGTGCTCTTTCGATTTGAGTTTAAAAGTTCTGAGTTTTATTTCTAGTTTATATCGCTCCCCTTGTATGGGGTTTAGTTTCCGGAGAAATCTCTTCTTCCTTCGGCTGTTGACTCCGGGGACATTATGTCGTCCGCCGGCTTTAGTTTCTCTCTTTTGGGCGTTTGTATCCTACTTGTTTTGTTGAAAACAAACTTATCAATATATTTTTTGTTACAAAAAAAGTAGAGGGGTGATAATAAAATACTGTTGTATGTGAAGGAATTGCATTAATTAATATCTAAACCTAAATGAAACTTATATAAAACTGCATGATGTATACTATTATTTATATAGTGGAAAGCCTCACTCCTATATCATGCCTACCATTAAGGTTTGAATTTGGCCATGTCTATTAATTTTTATATACTGTACAGTGACTTGCTAGCTAGTTTGGGTTGTTGATTTACTAGTTCCCAACAAATGTAGTAAAGTGGCTAAGAAAAGTAGCTATTGAGCAAAAAAACCCGTTCTTATAGCCCATAGGCTCAATAGACTCATAGTAGTAGTGCATAGACTCATAGTCCATAGTCCATAGTCCATATAGTCCATAGTCCATAGAGAAGAAAAAAGCTTTCCCTAAAATTGGTCACAAGTGACAAGAGATAAGTTCATGAAACATCATATTATCAAGGGGCCGACCAACCCTATGATCAATGTTGGCTAGCCAGACAACTTTTGTTTTATTTTCCATTTCCAAAATCATAATGTTATTTGCGCTGAGGATGCTTTTAAGAAAATAAGAAAATAAATTGTAATTTGTTTTCCACAATTTAAAAACATTTTCTGTAATAAGTAGCAAAATTATTTATATTTGTTCTATGTAAATGGGTTTTTTTTTTCTTTCTAGAAACAGAAAAGATTTAGAAAATACTATTTTTTATTTCTTCCAAAAAACTCTAAATTTTCAACTTTTTTCTTCTCCAAAATAGCAAATAAATATTAATTTTTATACACAAAAAAAAAAAGATAAAAAAAAAAGAGAGAAACGTGGGCCGAACATTATCAGGAGGAGGATTCAAGCGAAGCAAAATCCCACCCCGTCTGGTGACAGAGTGTTTTGTTTTGTTGTTTCCCTTCAATTGGAGAAGAGTTAGCGAGTCTCTTACGCCGAGATTGAGAGAGAGAGAGAGAGGCTTGTTCTTTCTTCTTCTTCCTCGTTAAGGTAAAACAAAAACCTCAGATCTCTTCTTCGGATTCTCATCTTTTTTCTTCCGATTTCTTCTCTTTTTTTTCCATAATCTCTTTATTCTTTTTTTAATTTCTTGCGAAAAGTTCGGGATTTTGTTCGTCAATTTCGAAGAATGTTTGTTTTTTTTTCTCCGTCTTAAGGTTTCTTTAGCTCTCGTTGGGTTTGATGATTCTCTTTGTGATCGCCGATGAAATCTGATATTAAATCCTTCTGAAAGTTTCAACCTTTATTTACATTGTCGAGGTTCTCTTCTCTTTATTTATTGGCTCTGTCTTTAGGTAACGATGTGAAATCTTTCAATTTACATGACCTTTATTGTGTTGGATCATTGACCCCTTGATGTGATTCTTCTTTGTTTGTGTTCTCAAAGCTTAACCAAATCCTCAGATTCCAAATGCAGTCTTTTTGATTCTCATAATAAAGTCTCTGAGAATTTTTGTCTGAGGTTGAAATTTTCAGTTTGTATGAGGCAATGCACCTGGTTTTTAGGCGTCACAACTTAGTTTTCTTTTTGTCAATCGTTAATTGACTCAATTGTAGATTAGATATACGCATTTACGATATTAACTTGTGGCTCTTCTTCTTGCAGAAGCAAGCAATCAGTCTCATATAGTGGGCAAAGATGGTTGCAGAACGTTTCACAGTCGATTTGAATAAGCCACTTGTCTTTCAGGTGATCCGCTCTATCACTTCTTTTTTTTGTTATCATATTAGATTGACAAGAGAAAGTAACATTATGGCGAATTCTCTGTCACATCTTCATAGCTGTTTGGTAGATTCTTTGATATATGTCAGGCATCAATTTTTACTAATATAAAAAAAGAAACTTATATCCTTGTCAGGTTGGTCATCTTGGTGAAGAGTATCAGGAATGGATTCATCAACCTATTGTATGTGTCGAAGGTCCTCGTTTTTTCCAAAGTGATTTTTGGGAGGTAACAACAACTCTGCCTTATTAAGATTTATCTTCTTATATGTTGTCTTCTTTGTTCTGAGACTAAATCCTTTTTTTTGGGGAATTTGAGCAGTTCTTGACTCGCACGGTTTGGTGGGCAATCCCAACAATTTGGCTTCCAGTTGTTTGCTACGTTCTTTCAATATCGGCGAGGAAGGGACTTACATTTCCCCAGATCGGTTTAATAGTTGCCTTAGGCGTACTCACGTGGACACTGCTCGAGTACACTCTTCATCGTTTCCTTTTCCACATCCAAACCAAGAGTTACTGGTTAGTTCAATATCCATGATTATGCAAAAAAAATATCCAGAGTTCCATCACGAAGCTGATTTTGTTTCATTATAAAACCTTTTTCCCCCTGTAGGGCAAACACCGCACACTATCTTCTTCATGGATGCCATCACAAGCACCCACAAGATGGCCTTCGTCTTGTTTTCCCTCCTACTGCAACAGCTATTCTCTTGGTTCCAGTAAGTATGCTTGATCCAAATCTAGAATTTTGTTTATTCATTCTAATAAACTATTATCGATGTTCTTCTTTTCCCATTGTTAGCTGTGGAAGCTTCTCCATCTCGTAGCTACTCCTGCTACAGCTCCTGCTATGCTTGGAGGCATATTGTTTGGCTATGTGATGTATGATATTACTCATTACTATCTACACCATGGTCAACCTAAAGAACCAACCTTTAAACATCTTAAGGTAAGAAAACCCATCTCTAAACATCTCCCGCCTTGGTAGCATTCAAACTTATTCCTCTGAATTTCTTTCTGATGAGGTTTAGTATACGTTTTACAGAAATACCACCTGAATCATCACTTTAGGATTCAGGACAAAGGATATGGAATCACTTCATCTCTCTGGGACAAAGTCTTTGGAACACTTCCTGGTACAAAAGCCGCTGCAGGGAAGAAGAGCTAAATCGGATTTCTGTTTGCCATTTTCAGAGTGTCGAAAAACTCACTGATATTGTGTATTCTGATTCATCAGGTGATTCAATGACTGTTTAACTACTACTGTATACGATCTATTTGACCATATTTGAACATATTTAGTGGTGCCTAAACTGGTTTTCAGTTTAATTTTTACTAGTCTATTGGTTTAATATCATTCAGTATTTGGTCTTTTAGTTTCGACCAATCTTGGGTACACTCAACACCTTGTAGCAGAAAGCTACACTATCATAAAAGAAAACATAAAATGAAATCTTTGAATTATGGTTTTGTGCTGAGAAATCAGAACAGAGGAGGAATACTTTGTTCGTTCCTGAAGAAATTTGTGGGATCAATCGTCCCTTTAACCAACCCCAATCTCTTGAAGTTACCTTTGAAATAGGTCTCACCCCATTTCCTTGCATCTTCAAAACTCGTGTTGATCCCTTTGGTCGTGCCTAAATCAAGATCTCTGTAATTCAAGTAAGCTCCTCTAGGGGATTTTGAAACGTAGGGAGTCATGTAATCGTGTAGTGATCTCATCCACCTAACATGTTTGTTCATCTCCTCGACTTCATTCACTTTCCATTTCACCATGTACTGTATATTATACAGATTCCCTCTCCTGTGTGGATATGGAGACTCAGTTTCTGAAACCTGGTTGATCTCCCCACCCAAAGGCTCTAAGATCATCAATGGAGTTTCTTTCTGGAGGAACCTCTTCGTTACTTCTTCGAAAACTTCTTCAGGAACTGGGGTTTGAACAAAATCTGACTTTGCTTTGAAATACTGATCTTCGAATCGTAGGTCTCTGTTGAGCATGATTTCTAACGGCTTTCCTAATGTCCAGTTGAAGAACATTATGGATTCGATCCAGCTCATTTCCTTGCAGTCTTGAGATCGTAAGCCGAGTTCCGGAAACTTCTGGTTCATCAGAGGAATCAGTCTATCGATTCCACCAAGAAACAGAGTTTGAAACGTAGTTTTCACTGTCCTTTGATTCCCCTCTTGACTGTTGTCAATTATGACTCTGATGAATAGATCTTCGTCTAGCTCTGATCCAATTGATTGCCATCTATGAACAAGCTTGTTCATGCTAGGTCCCATAGTATGCTGACTTATGAAACAAGTTACCTTTTCAGGAACCCTAGCAAGCTTAACCTTCCATGACAAGACAACGCCAAAACTCGCGGCTCCACCGCCTCTAAGCGCCCAAAACAAATCCTCTCCCATTGTTTTCCGGTCAAGAATTCTCCCGTTCACATCCATCAGACGCGCGTCTACAACGTTATCAGACGCTAAACCGTGTTTCCTCATTATTGTACCGAATCCTCCGCCGCTAATATGCCCACCAACTCCAACACTTGGACATACTCCTGCGGAAAAGGCATGGATGTTGCTGGTTTTGGCGATCTCGTAATAGAGTTCGCCGAGTGTTGCCCCGGATTCGATCCAAGCGGTTTCGTCTGTAAGGTTGATCTTGATCGATCTGAGGTTAACGAGGTCGATGATTATGAAAGGTGATTGTGAGAGGTAAGATAGACCTTCGTAGTCATGACCACCACTCAGGGTTCTTACTTGCACTCCAAGTTTCCTGCTGCATAGAATTGAGTTTTTGATTTCGGATTCAGATTTTGGTTTAACGATCAGAATAGGCTTCAGGCTTGTGAAGTTCAAGTTGATGAGACTTGAATTTGGAGATGAAGATTCGGTGTAGATTCGGGAATCTGGAGTGTGAGTGGTAAGATTTATAGGGTTTTGGAAAGTTGAATCACAGTGATCTGTCGACAAGCAACTTTGGAACTGTTCTCTTGTCGGAGGAGAATAGTTTGTGAAATTATCAAAATCACCAAATCCTTGGTTAGACATCATTCCAGATACCCTGAATATCTCTGTCAATCAACATAGCTTTATAAGCACCACAACACAAGACAAATATACACTAAGCCTAGTACTTAAGTAAGGTAGTGCTGGATTCAGTCAGACAAATTGAAGAAATCAAATCAATGAACTTGATCTCACTCTCTTGAATTTACTAAATTGTAACATTTTGTAAGATAATTTAGCTGATAAAACTTTAGATCTGAATCAGAATCAGAATCAAAATGAAAAGAGGAACCTTGATTCAACAGACGGCTACATATTGGCAGGACTTGCATAAAAGGTATAAGCTTTTGATGTTCGACGAGAAGCTCCGTCAAGTACTGAGAGCTATTCGAACAAGAAACAGAACACAGATCGGTTTCCATCGCATAAAACCAATAAAATAGTGTTTGGAAAAATCAAGATATTTGGACATACCTGTCGATCTCAGGAGTGCTTCTAATCTGAGGAGAAGCAGGAGAGAAGTAAGAGGAGTTATTATACAAACCAGACATGAGGTTTTGTTGTGCTCTCTTCTGTATAGAAGTCAAACCAAAGTTTGTTGCAGAACCAAAAGATAAGCAGAGAGGGTAAGAGAAAGAGAAAAAGCAAAGCCAGCCGACGCCAGTCTTTTTAAAATATTTGTTTTTTGTTTTTTCCCTCCTCTCGAACAAAAACAATTATTTTTCTATCCAATTTTGGGAGAAAATTTAATTTTTTATCTCAGACAGAAAAAGAATCAGCTAAATCATAAACCTAAAAATTAAGAAAGTAGTTGTAGTGGACTAGTGGTAAAGGAAAAGACATTTTTTAGTGTTTAGTTACATAAAGAGTAACTAGACTATACTGTATATACATAAAGATGTAACATGGTATATGCTTTAAGTGTTCAAAGCAAGTTCTATTTACATATGGTGAAGTATCTAAATTCGAAAATAAGTTGTAAAATCAAAAGCATAAGTGCATAACCCTACATATACATAACAGCTCAAACTCATCCACAAAATATATGTATGATCATCAAATTAATTTCACATTTCAAAAAATAATTATATATGTGTATGATCTCTTAAACGTACAATTTAAAAATAAATATACAGAACTAAAACAAAGCACTAAATAGACTGCTTTCATCAGGTGAATTCAATGACTGTTTAACAGCTACTGTATAGAGTAGTGTATATACTTTTGAACATATTTAGTGGTGCCTAAACTGGTTTTCAGTTTTTAATTTTACTAGTTTTATTGGTTTAATATCATTTAGAAATTGGTGTTTTAGCAAGTTCTATATTAAGTTAAAGGGTTTAAAAAGAATAAGAATTACTCCTTTCTGGTTTTCGTTACTTTTAATTCATCGAAAAATTGAAATCAAATCGGTTTATTTTATTCAATTCTGTATTGTGTACATATCTACTTGAAAAAATACATTCACTTTTAGACTTGTAGCAGAAAGTAACACTATCTATAACAAAAGAACACATGAAATGAAATCTTCAAAATACGGTTTTGTATGTTGAGAAAAATCAAAACAGAGGAGGAATACTCTGTTCGTTCCTGAAGAAATTTGTTGGATCAATCTTCCCTTTAACCAACCCTAATCTCTTGAAATTACCTTTGAAATACGCCTCACCCCATTTCCTTGCATCTTCAAATGTCGTGTTGATCCCTTTGGTCGTGCCTAAATCAAGATCTCTGTAATTCAAATAAGCTCCTCTCGGGGATTTTGAAACGTAAGGAGTCATGTAATCGTGTAGCGATCTCATCCACCTAACATGTTTGTTCATCTCCTCGACTTCATTCACTTTCCATTTCACCATGTACTGTACGTTATACAGGTTCCCTCTCCTGTGTGGATATGGAGACGCTGTTTCTGAAACCTGGTTGATCTTTCCACCCAAAGGTTCCAAGATCATCAATGGAGTTTCTTTCTCGAGAAACCTCTTGGTCACTTCTTCGAAAACGTGTTCAGGAACTGGGGTTTGAACAAAATCTGACTTTGCTTTGAAATACTGATCTTCGAATCGTAGCTCTCGGTTGAGCAAGATCTCTAACGGCTGTCCTGATCTCCAGTTGAAGAACATTATTGATTCGATCCAGCTCATTTCCTTGCAGTCTTGAGATCGTAAGCCGAGTTCCGGAAACTTCTGGTTCAGCAGAGGAATCAGTCTATCGATTCCACCAAGAAATAGGGTTTGAAATGTAGATTTCACTATCCTTTGATTCCCTTCTTGACCGTTGTCTATTATGACTCTCATGAATAAATCTTCGTCTACCTCTGATCCTATGGATTGCCATCTATGAACAATCTTGTTCATGTTAGGTCCCATCGTATGTTGACTTATGAAACAAGTTACCTTTTCAGGAACCCTAGCAAGCTTAACCTTCCATGACAAGACAACGCCAAAACTCGCGGCTCCACCGCCTCTAAGCGCCCAGAACAAATCCTCTCCCATCCTTCTCCGGTCGCGGGTTATCCCATTTACGTCCATCACACGCGCGTCCACAACGTTATCAGACGCTAAACCGTGTTTTCTCATTAATGTGCCGAATCCTCCGCCGCTAATATGCCCACCAACACCAACACTCGGACATATCCCAGCGGAAAAGGCATGGACCTTGCTGGTTTTGGCAATTTTGTAATAGAGTTCTCCGAGTGTTGCCCCGGACTGGACCAAAGCGGTTTCGTCTGTGAGGTTGATATTGATCGATCTGAGGTTGACGAGGTCGACAATTATGAAAGGTGATAGTGAGAGATAAGACAGACCTTCGTAGTCATGACCACCACTCATGGTTCTAACTTGCACACCAAGTTTCTTGCTGCATAGAATCGATCTTTTGATTTCGGATTCGGATTTAGGTTTCAAGGTCAGAATTGGCTTCAGGCTGGTGAAATTCAAGTTGAGGAAACTTGAATTTGGAGATGACGATTCGGAAAAGTCGGTGAATATTTGGGAATCTGGTGTGTGATTAGTGAGGTTTCTAGGGAGTTTGAAGATTTTATTTGTCGCCAAGCAACTTTGAAACTGTTCTTTTGTCGGAACTGAACTGACACAATTAAAAACAAAGAAGAGAAGAAACATAGACAAAGCAAGCTCTCTCATGTTTTTCTTTTTTCTTGTGTTTGAAGTCTCAGACAAGGAAGAAGTAACAACGTTCTTGATGTTTTTTTTTTCTGGTTTAGGAAAGTTTCTGAGATATG
>NC_025694.1:10044269-10053783 GCF_000633955.1 Camelina sativa
ATGGATTGCCATCTATGAACAATCTTGTTCATGCTAGGTCCCATCGTATGTTGACTTATGAAACAAGTTACCTTTTCAGGAACCCTAGCAAGCTTAACCTTCCATGACAAGACAACGCCAAAACTCGCGGCTCCACCGCCTCTAAGCGCCCAGAACAAATCCTCTCCCATCCTTCTCCGGTCGCGGGTTATCCCATTTACGTCCATCACACGCGCGTCCACAACGTTATCAGACGCTAAACCGTGTTTTCTCATTAATGTGCCGAATCCTCCGCCGCTAATATGCCCACCAACACCAACACTCGGACATATCCCAGCGGAAAAGGCATGGACCTTGCTGGTTTTGGCAATTTTGTAATAGAGTTCTCCGAGTGTTGCCCCGGACTGGACCAAAGCGGTTTCGTCTGTGAGGTTGATATTGATCGATCTGAGGTTGACGAGGTCGACAATTATGAAAGGTGATAGTGAGAGATAAGACAGACCTTCGTAGTCATGACCACCACTCATGGTTCTAACTTGCACACCAAGTTTCTTGCTGCATAGAATCGATCTTTTGATTTCGGATTCGGATTTAGGTTTCAAGGTCAGAATTGGCTTCAGGCTGGTGAAATTCAAGTTGAGGAAACTTGAATTTGGAGATGACGATTCGGAAAAGTCGGTGAATATTTGGGAATCTGGTGTGTGATTAGTGAGGTTTCTAGGGAGTTTGAAGATTTTATTTGTCGCCAAGCAACTTTGAAACTGTTCTTTTGTCGGAACTGAACTGACACAATTAAAAACAAAGAAGAGAAGAAACATAGACAAAGCAAGCTCTCTCATGTTTTTCTTTTTTCTTGTGTTTGAAGTCTCAGACAAGGAAGAAGTAACAACGTTCTTGATGTTTTTTTTTTCTGGTTTAGGAAAGTTTCTGAGATATGTTTGAGAAACTGAATGAGTTGCAGAGATGAATAAATGAGCAGGCTATATAGATTTTCAGTTTTGGCGTTATTTATTTGACCATAATATTAAATTTCAACGTCACTGTATAAAATATAATACGATTAATTTGAAGAGTTGCTAAAACAAAGACGCTAACGTCTCGAGTCAAAAGAAGACCATTTGCGTAGTTGATGTGTAACAATGATCACCGTATATACGCGTTTTAACAAATATTGCAATTTCCAAACGTGGAGATAATTATTACTTGATGGAAAATAATTCGGCTCATTGTAAGATGTAGACCTCCATTACTCCCATTGTTACAAAAATAACAATAAAACAATTTATGAAAAGAATAGAGGTATTTCCTTCTACGGTAATATCCATTTTAAGTAATTTGTCATATTTAGAGAGCTTAGATTGGTGGTTTGTCAAGAGAGTCATGGTGTAGCTAGGCTAGATATTATTCCACAAAAATTTAATAAAATGACTTCTAAGTTTTAACTTCTAACGAATTAGAACGCAGTTTACTCCTAGCTACTAATGATAGATGTTTCAGAAAAAAGTGTTTCGTAAATTAGGTAGATCATCTACCCTAGGTCCGTAGATGTATTATAGTTTGTGTAACATTTAACTTTGTATTCTTTAACAAAAAAAAAAAAAAACATTTAACTTTGTATTTTGTCCTATTATTTAGAGTAATATAAAGAAAACGTTATAAAACAAAATTATATTAGGATTTGGTACGGAATAAAAAATGATTAATATCTAATTTTTGTGCCAACAGTCTTATATTATAGCTAAATTACAAAAACAAAAAAAGGAGTAATTTACAAGCTTTTTTGTTGGGTGATAGATTTGGATAACGATGCATTATATATGTCTTCTAGATTATCAATCAAACCTAAAGCTTGAAAACCTACACAAACGGTGTAAAAATTCCACAGTTTTAGTTTTAAAAAGACCTATATATAGTTTTCCCTTGTTTAAAACTTGTAAGCGTTACAAATTTATTAGCTGGAGCAAAATAGAATACATGCAAGCTGCTAATATGAAAACGAAAAAGTAAACGTCCGGATACTCTTGAAATTCAAAGTAATTAAAATAATCACGTCTTTCTTTATACTATTTTTTTATTTTTAGTATCTCACTTAGGAGAATATAAATAAGTTATGAAAGAACAAAAGAAAAATGAAGCGTTAACGTCGCCAGGGCTTTGATGTCAACTCTCTCCACTCTACGGCCGGCATAGCGCAAAACGTGTGTCAACGTTCTTAGTTTCTGGAAGTCTTTGTGTGTTTTGTGGATGCATTGAATGATTTATTTTAGTGTTTACAAATAAGATTCGTCGTTGTACTTCTCTCACAACCACAGACATCTAATCCGTAGATTCGTAAACTATTTGGATATCATAACAAAAACAAAGTAATGAGAATAATTAGTCTAAATTAAGATTATATAAAATGTACGATATCTTTATTATGATTTTTCATTTACTCGGGTTTTTCGTTTTTCTTTTCTTATGAAAAAATGATAAAACTTATATATATCGATCGAAGACTACGTAATCGGTGATGTGATGATGATCATACAAACTGCTTCAACGTCAATGATCTCAGCTAATTAACGTTCCAGCTGTGTTCGAAACGATCCCATTACAACTTCATGCATGCATACCTAGGAGCAATATTCATAATTTCATATGGTTTTCAAAGCAACAATGATTGTTTTTGGGAGAGACCAAAACACAATTATATTGTAGTAATATATATTTCTTCAACTTGCATTAAAATGTTGCTAATAACCAAGATCTCCCCCTTTTCTGGGGTTCTTCATATATAATCCCCACATGCAATAACTAAAACAAATTTTTATCCATTTCTCATCCTATTAAGAAAATCAGGGCGGGTGTAAAAATTGCAAAAAAATTTATAGTCCCTGTTCAATTTTTGAAAAATAGGCCTTACACATATAATTTTTTTTTTTTTTAATTATTTTTGGTATAGTCCCAGTGCAAATGCATTTGTTGCACATGCCTTTCATCGGCGCTGAAGAAAATACTAGTAAATCTTAAATGAAAACGTGTATACAATATCCTAGTTTTGTCTAATTAGTTACGGTAATTACTGGTATAATCCACATAGAAAGAAAGTCAAATCGATAACTACGAAAATTAATTAACAACCTCAGACGGAATCAGTCTGAAGTGTGAAACTAGGTCATATACTGATGATAAATTTTATTTTCAGTTAAGCTAAAAGACGGCAACCATGGAGAACAATCTCATAAACTAGCGAGCTAAAACCCCAAGTAGCAATTAACTAGATATTATTGAATTGGTTTATGTACAATTTAAAAACTCTGTACTAAATCCAAATATAGTCACGTTATCTAGATAGAACAAAGCCAAGCCACCAGTTAGAATCAGCCACCCACCCACCACCAAACTCCATTGACACTATCCCCAAAATTAAAAAAAACAAAGACCTCTCCTCTCACACGACGAGTTACCACGCACGATCCGGTGTAGCAGCAGCCAGCCAACGACTCACCTGTTAATTGACCAAAATACCCCTATTAACTTTAAAAAACAAACACACATCCCGATGATGGATCTGAGTCTGCAGGTGCTGCAGGTTCACGGCCCGTCGTGTCATTCTTATTGGGCTTCGTCTTCTTCTTCACTCTCTCGTCCTCTTGATTTCATCATTTCCTCTTCTTCTTCACCGTTTCTTCTTCATCGAAGACTTAAATCCTTCGGAAGAAGAAGCTGCTCTCGTTCTCGCGGAATCCGATTAAGAAGGAGTGGTTCCTCGGCGATGCCTTGTTATTCTTCTGAGAATCTCACGGCTTCTCGCGTCGGTTGTGGCGGAGGAGGTGGTATCGGTGGTGGTGGTGGAGCTGAGAATGCTTCTGTCGCTAATTTCAAGCTGAACGAGTCTACTTTCCTTGCTTCTCTCATGCCTAAGAAAGAAATCCGTGCGGATCGCTTCGTCGAAGATCATCCTGAGTTCGACGGTCGTGGCGTCGTTATCGCTATCTTTGGTACTACTACTTCTTCCTTTCGTTTTCTTCATTCGTTAAAAGCGTCTGGTTTTGTTTATGGAGATTATATATACATGAGCCTTATGTTACTATAGCGATTGATTGGTTCTTAAGATTGCGTTGTAGCTCTCCGAGTATAAATTCTGATTGAGGAATTGAACAAATGGAATTTTGTTTTGTTTTTTTCCAGATTCTGGTTTTGATCCTTCTGCTGCTGGCTTGCATGTAACTTCTGATGGGAAACCTAAGGTTCTCGACGTCATTGACTGGTATATTTGTGGTTTACTTGAATTTTGCTACCGGTGTTCTTTAATTGTTGAAGTGACTGAACTGATGGTATCCATTTTTTTATTGTTCAGCACTGGAAGTGGGGATATAGATACATCCACAGTGGTGAAAGCCGATGAAGATGGTCATATTCGTGGAGCATCAGGTCGGTGATTTGATCTAGAGAGAGATATTTGTGATATCTGCATAATAGTTTACTTGCTCATTATGGTTCGTCAATTTTGTAGCTATATTATACGTTGCTTATTTCTTCTGTTTAAACAAAATGGTCACAGGGGTACCTTTGGTTGTCAATTCTTCATGGAAAAACCCCACAGGAGAGTGGCGCGTAGGTTGCAAGTTGGTTTACCAGCTATTTACAGATGACTTAACTTCTCGTGTCAAGGTAGCGATTAGAGTTGTGATTTTTGCGGCTGTTGGATTTTTATTCACCTACTCCTTAAATCTTTAACAAATTATACAAAGCCGGTCTGCAATTTCAGTTGTCTAATAACTCTCTCTGTGTTCTCGTTACATAGAAAGAGAGAAGGAAAAACTGGGATGAAAAGAATCAGGAAGAAATTGCAAAGGCTTTAAAGAATCTGTATGATTTTGATCAGGTGCTACAAAGATACTGGATCTGGTTTCCTGTATCATGGATGTTGAGTTAGTGCGGTGCTAATTAAATTCTATCATCACCTCATTTGTCATTTTTCTCCTGCAGAAGCACAGCAAGGTGGAAGATACGAAATTGAAGAAGACCCGTGAAGACCTCCAAAGCAAAGTTGATTTTCTGAAAAAACAAGCTGATGTAAGTTTAGAGACTGCCCTTTGGTAGTTCTATTTCTGCATACTTGTTCGCTGTTTTCTTGAATCTTTGCTGTAAATCAATTGTTTTTCTGTAGAAATATGAAGACAAAGGGCCTGTTATTGATGCTGTTGTGTGGCATGATGGAGAAGTATGGAGGGTTGCACTTGATACGCAGAGTCTGGAAGAGGATCCAGATTGCGGGAAACTAGCAGACTTCTCCCCTCTAACAAACTATCGGCAAGTCTTCCTCTAAAGATCTGTTTCTTATCAAAGTTCAGGTTTTTATTGTTTGGGATCATGTTTTGTTCAGGTTCTTATCAATCTTATATGTACTACAGAATTGAGCGGAAGTATGGCGTGTTTAGCCGACTAGATGCATGCTCCTTTGTTGCTAACGTGTATGATGAGGGAAAGGTCCTAAGCATTGTAACTGATAGTTCTCCTCATGGCACCCATGTTGCTGGAATAGCTACTGCACACCACCCTGAGGTGCCAACACATCTATATCAGTTTATATATTGATAATTTGTTGCAACCAATTAATTCCTTTTCTATGTTTATGTTAGGAGCATTTGTTAAATGGTGTAGCACCTGGTGCACAAATAATATCTTGCAAAATTGGAGACTCGCGGTTAGGTTCAATGGAGACCGGAACTGGTTTGTCACGGGCATTGATAGCTGCCCTGGAGGTAATAATTCATTTAGCTGAAAATAATTCACCATTATTACAATTGTAACTTCTTAATATTACATCCTTTCAAGTTTGAACAAAACAAGTCGTATTTCTCTTAATTGACTTTGTAACATCAGGAAGTATTTCATCTGTGTGGATTATTATATGTGAGGTTTGCATTGACATAAGTCAATACTTTCAGCATTTCTTTTTTATATGCTGACTTGTATAAATGTTACAGCATAAATGCGATCTTGTCAACATGAGCTATGGAGAGCCAGCATTACTTCCAGAATATGGGCGCTTTGTTGATCTTGTTACTGAAGTATCATTCAAACCCTTCTATCTTTATCTGTGCAGCATTTATCAGCTTGTGTTTTGTGACTTTTATCTTGCATTTATTGTCATTCTGCTGTGTTTTTTGTAGGCCGTGAACAAGAGACGCCTAATATTTGTTAGTAGTGCTGGCAACAGTGGTCCAGCTTTGACAACAGTCGGTGCACCGGGTGGAACAACTTCCAGTATCATTGGTGTTGGTGCATATGTTTCTCCTGCAATGGCAGCTGGTGCCCATTCAGTAGTGGAACCTCCCAGCGAGGGGCTTGAATACACTTGGTATTTTCACTGTTTTCCTTTCTTTTGATTCATTCTATAGCTAGTTGTAGATGGCAATTAGATATTTATTGCTATATTGTAGGTCAAGCCGGGGGCCAACATCTGATGGGGATCTTGGTGTCTGCATAAGTGCACCTGGTGGGGCTGTTGCTCCTGTTCCTACATGGACGCTTCAAAGACGCATGCTCATGAATGGAACATCAATGGCATCTCCTTCTGCCTGTGGAGCAATTGCGTTACTTCTAAGTGCTATGAAGGTTTATTCTTCAACATTTTTGGTATCTACGTTTTTTTCCCCGTTATTTTCATTCTGCTGCTGACATTCTTTGATACTTCTGTAGGCTGAAGGCATCCCAGTTAGCCCGTACACTGTGAGAAGGGCCCTCGAGAATACATCTACACCTGTAGGTGATCTGCCTGAAGATAAACTAACTACTGGACAAGGGCTTATGCAAGTCGATAAGTAAGATTCTGTACTGTATAATTAATATGACACCATATTTTAAATAGTTAGTTAATTTATTTTGTTATTGCAGGGCATATGAATACTTGAAAAAGTTTCAGGACTGTCCATGCGTAAACTATCAGATAAAGGTCAATCTCTCCGGAAAAACAAGTATGTAAACAAAGAATTTGAACTTTATTTTTAAGATTTTTCAAGCTAGAATCTTATTAAAAACTTGCTTGCTGAAACGTATCCCACATTCTTATTAGAATTAATTATAAACAGGACAACTGATGTTGATTTCCAATTTATATTTTGAATTTGCATCTCATCTGTGTAGCTATTGACCTAAAGGGCTTCCTACTTTTGCCTGGGGAAAGTTTCCTAAGATTTTGAGTTTTATCAATAAAACATGTACCTTTTTTTTTATGATGAACTCTGTAAACGCAGTTCCAACATCACGGGGCATTTACCTGCGGGAGGGTACTGCTTGCAGACAGTCTACTGAGGTGAGCTGTTTTTATATATCTGGAATATGTTCACTCATGAGTATGCATGGCATAGTAATCTGCCCAAATGCATACCAACATAAATTCTATATAAAAAATCATTATCTTCATGCGACATGCCATATTCGTCCATTTCTAGAATATTAAGTTCTTTGGATGCCCTATCATGGAGCCAGAATTTCGCTTGGCATACTTTATCGCCTACCAGATGCGTAGTATATTTTACTTTCAAGCTTTTCTTATATCTCATGTCTGGTATATGAAACAAGCATAGTTTTGACTTTCCAGTGGACGGTACAAGTTGATCCGAAGTTCCATGAAGGTGCAAGTAATTTAAAGGAACTTGTCCCTTTTGAGGAATGTCTTGAGTTGCACACCACAGATGAAGGAGTTGTACGGGTTCCTGACTATCTCCTTCTCACTCATAATGGACGTAGCTTCAAGTTAGTTTTTTCCAATCCTGTATCTTGCTCCTTATGTTCGTTTTGCTTTTCCGTGCCATGTTATCTCTGTAGTAAAGTTATATCATCTGTTTTCAGCGTTGTTGTGGACCCCACAAATCTTGGGTATGGTGTGCATTACTTTGAAGTTTATGGGATTGATTGCAAAGCACCAGAGCGTGGTCCTCTTTTCAGAATTCCAGTAACAATAATAATACCAGAGACTGTGGCAAATCGACCTCCAGTTATTTCATTTCCACAAATGTCTTTCATCTCAGGTTATCGTTTGTGGACTTTGTAATGTGTGCTTTATAACAAATAAGTCCTCTGAAACGGCATCCATCTTTTACCTTTGATATTTTACTGTCAATAATTCCCACTGTAGGCCACATTGAACGAAGATTTATCGAGGTACCACATGGAGCAACATGGGCTGAGGCTACAATGCGAACTTCGGGGTTTGATACTACACGACGATTTTATATTGATACACTTCAGGTAGGGCACAATCAAGGATAATCCTTTTTTTTTGTTTTTTTAATGCTGCTGGTTCTAATCTTTACTTAATTTGCAGCTTTGCCCATTGCGAAGGCCTATCAAGTGGGAGAGCGCATCAACTTTCGCATCTCCATCTGCTAAAAGCTTTACGTTTCCTGTGTTTAGTGGTCAAACGATGGAACTAGCTATAGCTCAATTCTGGTCAAGTGGCCTTGGGAGTCGTGAACCGACTATCGTTGACTTTGAGGTAGGAACTGAGAATTATGTGTGTAAATATATATGCTGTTAAGGCTGTTGCAAAAGTCATGTCAAATGCTTGTGTTGTTTTGTCTTTTGTGTCATCCCATTTTGATAAAACTCTACTTTTTATTTTAGATCTGTTGTCCCATTATTTTTGTCCACTGGTTTCCTGACTTCCCTTGCCATACTACTTTATCTTTTGGCCCACGTTAATGCATTGCATATTTCTTTCTGCAATTTGGTTCCCTTTCCAATTTTTAGCCTCACTTCAGTTGGATGTTAGGTCTCTGGTTTAGCAATAATCACTCCTGTTTGTGCATTCTCGTTTAAGAATGGTTTTGGAAACGAATTACAGGTAAAAAATAGTTAAAATGTTTTAGGTCAATCTTTATGCTGTGACACCTATATTATGAGAAAAGTTCTATGTTCAGTTCGCTCACGAGTACCAACTGTATTGAGGACATAGTGACTTGTTAGAAATGAGTTGACGGAAGTTATGTGTGGTACTTTAGATTGCATTTCATGGAATTGGTGTCGATAAAGAAGAACTGTTACTTGATGGAAGTGAAGCACCAATAAAAGTTGAAGCTGAAGCTCTGTTGGCATCTGAAAAACTCGTTCCCATAGCTGTTCTGAACAAGGTGCGGTGTATTTAAAGATGGTATCTTCCCCTTTTATTTAATTTCTTGTAGAATTGCTTCTGGACAGTTTTTTTTTTTAACTGCAGATTCGAGTTCCGTATCAACCAATTGATGCACAACTGAAGACTTTATCAACTAGCCGTGATAGGCTACTGTCGGGCAAACAAATACTAGCATTGACATTAACGTGGGTTCTACTTCTGCGATCTTGCTTTTGTTGCTTACCTATCTCTCTATCAATTTCCAAATGAGCAATTCTCATCCTTCTGTTTCTGCAGCTACAAGTTCAAATTAGAAGATGCAGCTGAAGTGAAACCGTATATACCATTATTGAACAATCGCATATATGACACAAAATTTGAGTCCCAGTTTTATATGATCTCTGATGCCAATAAGGTACTCTTCAAACTGCC
>NC_025694.1:10054905-10142886 GCF_000633955.1 Camelina sativa
ATTAACAAAGTTTATGAATTCCGAGCTCGGTTATGTACTATGAAAACGCTTTTCTGTTTTCGTGTCTAGCAAATTTGGTTATTTTTTTTACTTTAAATCATAGTTTTTTCTTGCCTTAACACACTGTCCTTGCATACTTCAGCGTGTATATGCAACGGGTGATGTTTATCCTGAATCTTCTAAACTTCCGAAGGGAGAATATAAACTTCAGCTGTATCTGAGGTGTGTGCTTCATCTTTGATGGTTGCAGTTTGTTTTAAAATTTGAAGAGTATAGTTTGTACAGACTAACCTACAGGCTGAATTGATCTCCTCAACATGTTCGGTTGACAAGTTCCTGTAAACTATTTATTTTTTATGGTTGACAACGTTGTTTCACAGTGCATATTTACGTATTTAGTCGTCTACTCTAAAAGCTAATTGTTTTCACCAGGCATGAAAATGTGCAGCTGCTGGAAAAGTTGAAGCAGCTCATTTTGTTTATCGAAAGAAATGTGGGGGTAAGATTGTAAAATTGTGTCACGTTATACTTTATTTTGAAAAGCTAGATGTGATTTTTCAGATTAACAAAAAAAAAAAAATCATGAAGAGTTTTGCGTGTTTTCTGATGTCAATATATATCATTTTTGCAACCTTAGAATTCATGAAGAGTTGATTTTTTCCATCTAATTTGCTGGTGGTGCAGGAGGTTCGGCTGAACTTACATTCTGAACCAGATGGTCCAGTCACAGGAAATGGTGCCTTTAAGTCCTCTCTTCTAATGCCAGGGTACTTTTTTTGGCTCACTTACCAGTTTAAACTTGTGTGGCTGCTGCGGTGGTTGTTCTCTGGATGTGTTTCTCACCTTATTTATCACCCTGCAGGGTGAAGGAAGCGTTTTATCTGGGCCCACCAACAAAGGACAAGCTACCCAAGGTTTAGTAGATAGTTGACAAGTATAGTTAATTGTTCTGATGCATATATTTCTCAAATGTACACTTTTAATTTCGCCTGCAGAACTCTCCCCAAGGATCTGTGTTGGTGGGAGAAATCTCATATGGGAAACTGTCGTTTGATGATAAAGAAGGGAAGAATCCAAAGGATAATCCTGTATCTTATCCGATATCATATGTGGTTCCACCAAATAAGGTATCTAAAAACTCATTTTTGGTCTTGTTTTCCTGGTAGCATAGGCTTGTGATACTTGACGCAGTAATGCAAGAAAATCTGGCTACAGGAGCTTAATATTTTTGTCTTTAGCCTGATTTAGTTGTTTCCTTGTACTCCATATCATTTAACTTATTTATTTACTTCTTTATTCTACAGCCTGAGGAAGATAAAAAGGCATCTTCTGCTTCAAATTGCTCTAAATCAGTATCAGAACGCTTGGAACAAGAGGTATAATTTGCAGAAGCATGTTTCACATTGGCTCTTAGTCAGCTTTGTGGGTCATTCTATATGTAAATGAATCAAGTACTGTTGGTCAATATTGAGGGGTTTTCTTTACTATTTTTGGAACTGTTTTACGAAGCCACTATCTTTTGTAATCAGGTTCGTGACACAAAGATTAAATTTCTCGGGAGCCTGAAACAAGAAACCGAGGAAGAGCGTTCAGAGTGGAGAAAGTTGTGTGCCTGTCTCAAGGTTTGCCAACTAAAGGCTTTTCTTTTTCGTTTAAGCAATGATTTGTGCCACTTTAAGTTTGAAAGTTTTGAAAAGGGTATGCAAATCTGAAGTACGGTTAGATTAACTTGAGCATTATGTTCCTTGGCAGTCTGAATACCCAAATTATACTCCATTACTAGCTAAGATCCTGGAAGGTTTGCTCTCTCGGTCTGATGCTGGGGACAAAATCAGCCATCACGAAGAGGTAAAGTTTCAAATGAGTTACTATACAAATTGTGCACTACTCTCTCTAATTATACATTAAACAGAATAATCAACTTTAAAACACTGAGCAGCCTCTGACAAACTCTCAAGCGTTTGTAAGATGGTCAGGGAAATAAACATGTAAGCTGAATATCCCTTCGTTTTGTTTTTGCAGATTATAGAAGCTGCAAACGAAGTAGTACGCAGTGTTGACGAAGATGAGTTAGCAAGATTCTTGCAACAAAAAAGTGAACCAGAAGATGAGGAAGCAGAGGTGTGATATTATTTGATTCATTGCGTTTTCTTACAAAGTTGTTTTTTTTAGAGTATTCTCAACTATTTCCTTGCTTTCTTTACGAGTTTGATAACAACACCTACTGTGCTATTTCTGAATTAGATTTTGAAGAAAAAAATGGAAATGACACGTGATCAACTGACTGAGGCACTATACCAGAAAGGGTTAGCCATGGCAAGAATTGAGAATTTGAAGGTAAGACAACCAGTTATCTTACTTATCTCCTGGTTAACTGTTAATTAGTCTATCTGACTAGAAGAGAGAAACATGTTAGTAGTGGTGATTAACTGATTATGCATGTGATAGTTGATGAGTATAGCGTTAGAAGAACTACAAATAGTTGAGAATATAATATCACACAATTGTTAGTAGTGGAAATGACACCGCTCAATTGTCTGCAGGGTGAGAAGGGAGATGAAGGAGAAGAAGAAAGTAGCCCGAAGGATAAATTCGAGGAGAATTTTAAAGAACTGACAAAATGGGTAGACGTGAAATCATCGAAATTCGGTACTCTCACTGTCCTAAGAGAGAAACGGCTCTCACGACGCGGGACTGCGTTGAAGGTAAACACGTTAATCTATCCTTTATACGTACCAAGAAACTGCAAATGATGATGCTCATCTGAAATCACTGATCCACATGACTGATAATGATTTCAGGTACTCGATGAGTTGATCCAAAACGAGAGCGAGATTGCGAATAAGAAACTCTACGAAATGAAACTGGGTCTGCTGGAGGAACTAGGTTGGAGCCATTTGGTAACATATGAGAAACAATGGATGCAGGTTCGTTTCCCTACAAGCTTACCCCTCTTTTAGTAGTTGTTGTTGCTAAAGTGCTTGTTCAATAAAAGCTTGTCCAGAACGTAGTGTGCTAAGTACGTGTCCAATAAAAAGCTTGTCCAGAACATTTAGTTCCTTGTTTTTCTGAAATCCAAACTACTGTTTTACTTTGTAGTCCTTATAAACTGTATGTTCTTGGTCTATATTGTGAAACATTTCACAATTTTTCGGTTGTGAATCAATAAAATTATAGATCAATTTACTATGTGTAAATGTGGAATCTTGCTCCTTCCAATAAAAGTGATCGAGAGATGAACAAGCTTTTTGTTCACGCTTCACATAAAGTATTCATAGCATGATGTCATCATGTATAACAAACTTATGATAATTAATATTATCCGTGCCTTTACCACCGAATTTCTAGTCGTGTATTAAGATGTGTATTCGCGCTGGCTAAGAGATAATATGTGACTAATGTCGATCTCTAAGGAATGATTAAGTAGTAAGAAGAGTCGCATAAAACAGGATCTCCATTAAACAAGCAAGTAACGACGACCAAATACACTCAGATAATGTTTTTGTTTATCAAAATTTCCACTATCGACCAGTCTGGCACCATAATAGAAGACTTTTTGATCCTGTATGTGTTGTTAAGGTTCTTTCTTCTCATTAAAATTTCGATTTCTTTTTTCCCGTCAACTATTGAATTGGTTAGCTTACTTTTACTTTTGAATTTGTATTAATACTTTGCCGTGTCTTATCACGAATTCCTATCTAATTTTCCAATTCAATTAGGTTCGAACTTTTTTTTTTTACTGAACTAATTATTGCACCAAAAGATGTAAGATTACATTTCACCTACTTCCTCTATCATATGTTTGGTAATGTAAAATAATGCAACTCTGTCCCCTTTCATGATATTGTTTGAGTGGAGGGCAATTAGAAATATCAATCTATATCTTCAAACCGTTGACGATAACTGTTTATTGCTAAAAGTTATAATTTGAGTAGAGATGAATCAACAAATGCAGCCTGTTAGAAATAATTGTTTATCGCTAAAAATTATAATTATCTACAATCACGAAGTTTAGTTTGTTGGATGCACCCATTCGAAAACGCTGGTTTTTGGTCCTGAATTGTGGGGTACAAGTTCAATATTCACGGTTCAAAGTTTTTTGCCATATGAGAGACAATTGGATGTGGCGGACTGAAAAATCGTGCATCAAGTTGTACGTCAATTTCTAAGTGGTAAGTTGTGTTGAAACATTTTGATTGTTTCTAGTGATGGAGATTTTCTGCCCCTAATACAGATGTTAATAAGCCATGGATATATAACGTAATGGTAGTTGTTGGCCGGCAAACTAAAGAAGAATTCAAACGCAGCACACCAAACACATGATATTGGGATAGAATGATTACCGAAGCATCATATATTATCTAATTTTATTAAACTTTGTGTGTCTTTATTCTAAGTGTCACTTGAAGGAAATTAAGTGATTCCTTTTTCTTATTCTTACTCTTGATTTTGTAGTTTGTAAATCATGTCTAACTTCTTTCATCTATCTTTAAATCAAAGCAATGCAATTACTCTAATTATATATTTTTGTATTTGCATAAAAAGAGAAAACATATTACTATTTCGTGTGTAGATTGACATCATAAGTAAAGGTTTGAATTTCTCTCTTGTTGGGGCAGATTGATCAGCCATTATTTCTGGTTGTACCAAGTCTATTCTTTTGTTTTTTTTTTGAACAAACTTTGTTCCAAGTCTATTCTAAGATGAATGTCTTGTAGACAAAACAAGCCATTCATTTTCTTTTCTTTTTTGAGTTGTAAAGATAATTCAAATCCAGATAATTGTCTTTTTTTCTTATGAAATGTATAGTATAATGAATCTAAAACACTATTTTGTTTACCATGTTGTTAAACTGGTAGCCTAAGAACAAATTTGTTGTTTTATTTTATATTCGGGCTTTGTAAACAAATCATAGATAATATGTGACTAATCTCTATCTCTAAATAAGAAGAGTGGCATAAAACAGAATCTCCATTAAACAAGCGAGTAACGACTTTCATTACATTCAAATAATTTATTGTTTATCAAAATTTCCACTATTGACCAGTCTGTCACCAGAATAGAAGACTTTTGATCCTGTATTTGTTGTTGTTAGGGTTCTTTCTTCTCATTAATTTTCCATTTCTTTTTTTTCCCAACAATTATATTGGTGCTTTGACAATTGACTATATATTGATTGGTTATCTTACTTTTACTTTTGTAATCCAGTAGTTTGTATTAATACTTTAGTGTCTTATCACGAATTCCTATCTAATTTTTCAATTCAATAAGGTTCGATCATCTTTTTTTTCTTTTAACTAACTAATCGAAGTAAAAATGGAAGACTTTGCACCTAAAGATGTAAGATCTCACCTACTTCCTGAAAGTGCAACAGAGCTATGAAGGTATTAGGTAGCTGAGAAGTGTCTCGGAGGACTGATATGCTAATGTGGAATGACGTGCTAACGTGGAGAAATATTGTGGTTACGATGACAAGATGCGTGAGAAGGAAGGAAGAAGAAATCAAGATATACTCGAAGATATTGAGAGTATATTTGACAAGAGGAGATAAGAGAAGATATTTTCTTAGGGATAAAGAATATTTCCTTTTAGTTAGGATTCACAAAGATCTAGGTTAGAGATCGTTTGTGGGGTTATAAAATGACGAGGGCTAGCCGCAAAAAGAGGGAGCACTCGTGGGATAAAGATTGTGAGATTTGTAAACCTTCAAGCAAATACAAAAAGCTTTGAAGGTGAATGTGTGTGTTATACTCTTTTAGATCTACACAGGTTGTTGTGTTAGATAGATAGGAGAGTGAGCTTTGGTTTCAAGTCTTATAAAAAACGAGGGTTTTTATAAGATTGATTAAAGCGTTTGCTTGGCGCGTTCCAAGTGTGTTTTTTGTATGTTTGTGTTCTCTATACCGTTCCGTAACACTTCCTTCTATCATATGTTTTAGTAATCTTTAAATAATGCAACTCCGCCCCCTTTCATGATCTTGTTTGAGATACACTTTCATTATTGACCACCTTTCTTCGAAAGTAGTGGCGTAGTGCCTTAATGTGTGATATATGTATACGCAGGTGTGTGAAGCACAAAGGCCACTATGAGTTTTGTACATGCGTTAGATTAGATAATACAATTATACAAGGATCATATTGACTCCATTAAAAAGTCCATGATTTGACTGTAAATTATATTTACTCTATTATATTAAAATCTTAAATCCGTATGCGTTCATTAGAAAATTCATAAGATTGCGGCTAAAATTATACTTTGACAAAAATCATAAATGTGACTATTTTAGTATAATTTTAGTTGAAGACTCACCTAATAGTTGAATAATGCTTACATATAGTACGATTCCGTGAATGATTTACCAATCATGTGGCGTCATAAAATTTTTGAGAAAATAAGTAACTACAACTGCAAAAATGCTTAAAAGACATTTTTTTGCTCGAAAACTTTACAACATGATACTCTATATACTTATCTTTGAAACTATTAGGTAAAGGTATAGACGTATATATAGTCATATCAATACTATATGCATCGTATTGCATTATACTATAGGACCTGCAGGACAAATTATTTATAACAAAAACATTTAAATTATAAATTATATTTGTTGGTTAAGTATGTTATAATCATATAATAATTGTTAATTTATTGTTTAAAATTTAAACAATATAATACCGCAATATAATTTATTTTTACATAATATTTATTTAATAAATTTAATTAGATATGTCTATTCTCTAATACCGATAGTGTTGACAAAATAACGAAATGATGTTTTATCCGTGTAACACCAAATTAATGATATTTTAAATTTATATAAATATCGACAAACCCGTCCGTTATATAACTCCATCCTTAGATATTTTAACTTGCGCTATATCATCTTAATTTTTAATATTTATTATTTTGTATTATAAATATTAGCTTGAGTTGATATGTTATTTATTAAGATTGTAACCATTTACATTTTTACAGTATAAGATTGCCGCTTCTTATAAAGTTTAAATATTTATAATACCTAGAATTCTTAAAACGGTTGAATATTTCTCATATTTGAAATTTCGTAAAAGTTTAAATATATTATTAATATTTTAAAGGTCTTATAACTTTTTAAAATGTTAAAATATTTATCATATTTAAACTTAATAAATTTGAAACTTCATAAAAGTTTAAATATTATTAATAATTTTAACATTTTATAAAGTTTAACTTTCTAAAAAATATAAATTAAATATTTATTATATTTAAATTTTTAAAAATCTTTAATAAAGAACCGGAATAAACCAAATAAAACTTTTTTATGTTTGAATACCTGATAAATCAAGATTTTTGTATTATGAATCGTTTTGGTCTTTTTTATAGTATGACTCTGAAGCATTGCCCAACCTTTTTAGGCGATGTGGGATATGTATCTGTATATTGAGTAATATATGTCCATTGTTAAAAATTTGTATTACATCATATGCAGGAAAAAATCACAATTTTAACTAAATGTATTATCCAATAATTCAAGATAATTTAAATATAAATTGAAATGAAAAGGAAACATATATTTATGTTTGAATGAGGTATTTAAATATAAATTGAAATGAAAAGGAAACATATATTTATGTTTGAATGAGGTATTTAAATATAAATTGAAATGAAAAGGAAACATATATTTATGTTTGAATGAGGTAGAAATATTTTCTTACTTTTTTAAATCTTACTTATAATTAAAAACTTTATAAAAACTATATACATTATATATAAAAACTTTTCAAAATGGATTTTTGAGTAAAAGCAAAATACTAGTATAGAAATAATAAGATTCAAAACAATAGTTACCATGTATTCTTTATCTAAAACATTAGCTAGTAGTTATCAAATTAAGCTTCGTCTAAAACAAATTTTTTTTTTTGTTACAGTAGTTTACGGGACACATGTTACTCCTTCGAAAGTCCATGATAGTTTTTTTATGGTCGGAGTCCGAGATGGCTTACGCCTCAGAAAATATTAAAACAGAAAATGATTACTATAATTATTTTCTTGCGCCATCTTTGTTGAATTCATATTTCATAATGCAAGATCATTATAATTACACTTTTGAACCTCTTGAACCATGCATAACCAATTTATACTTTTTTCTTTTGTTACTTGCATTATAATAAAATAAAAACCCAAAATTCTTTAATCCTCAAAACCGAAAACGAAAGTCCTTGAAAACGTGCAGTTTGATACACGAATCTATCTAGAAAAAAAAAGAATAGAAAACGAAACAACAAAGTTTGACTAGTCCTAAGATTCTTAAAGACTTTAAGATCACCGGCACTAGTCAACGATTCAATCTAAGATTCTTAAAGACTTTTAAGATCACCGGCACTAGTCCTACTTCTACGAATATGGTTACTACTCTAGCTCATGCCCAGCCCATCGTCTTGGCTGTGACCTGTGGCCGTGTTAGGTTCCACCGTCGTTCCCTTCCCCAATTACACAAGTCAATTAGTCAACTCTTATATCATTCGTTACATAATCCAAAATTTACTCACGAGAGTCATTGTTGGTTAAACTACTACTACTACTACTACTACAAAAAAACAAAAAAATAAAAAAATAAAAAAAAAAATCCTCAATTTCCGCAATAAAATTCAATATCAGGTAGCTACATCCAACAATCAACGGTTTTATAATTTCTGTGTTTATCATCAATACCACCAACCCCCTTTTAAAAGCTTTTCACATCATGAACAAAGAATCTTAGAATAGAGTTCCGTGAATACAATAGTATAAAATATTCCAAATAATCATATTCTCATCACTAAACATTATTGGCTAATTCAAAATCAAACCTTTTCATTTGATTAATTAATATAAAAAGCTAAATGTTTTCATCACTGTGCCTTACTAGGCAAGGTAGGTATACTTTGTTCATTCCTGAAGAAATTCTCTGGATCAACCTCGGTTTTAATCTTCACTAATCGATCAAAGTTCTCTCCAAAGTACTTCCTTCCATACACCTCTCCTTCCTTGTAACTATTCTTCCCGTGATCGTTCACACCGATATCCACATCCCGGTAGTTCAAGTAAGCGTTTCTAGGATTCTTGCTCACAAACTCGGTCATGAAACTGTATAGAACCTTAGCCTGATTCAAGAATCCCTTCTCTATCGTCGCAGAGTTTTCCTTCCAGTTCACCGAGTACTGAATCTTGAAAAGCTTCTTTCGATGCGGAAACGGTGTCGCGTCAACCGCAACCTCAGCCATTTTCCCACCATACGGGTTAAAAACAAGCCCTATTTTCCCTAACTCGATCATCTTCTTGAACAAAGACTCAATCCCATCTCTAGGAATCTCACTCGCAACATAATCCGATTTCCTCTTCCCGAAACTCGCAGTATCGAGTTCCCGATCAAGAAGCACCTTAGGATTAGTCTTAGTTGCATTCTCATCGTTATCCCACCATAAAACAGATTGAATCCAAGTCATCTCCTGACAACTCTCCTTCTTCAATCCCAATTCAGGAAACTCCTTAGCAAGCAACGCAACAACTTCGTCTGCTCTGCCTAAAAACAGAGCAACCACAGTAGCTCTCACAGTTTTCACCTTATTCCTCGTCACTGGTTGAATCAACATCCTCATAAACAGACTCGGATCCGTCTTCGGACCCACGGATTGCCATTTATAAACCATATCCACAGCTCCTGAATCCATATACTGCTCCACTCTAAAAACCGTTACAGTTTCTGGTACAGGAACGAGCTTGACCTTGTATCCCAATACAACTCCGAAGCTAGCTCCTCCTCCTCCGCAAATCGCCCAAAACAAATCCTCACCCATCGCTTTCCGATCCAAAATCTGACCTTTAACATCTACGATCTTAGCATCCTCAACGTAATCCACAGACAATCCAAATTTTCTCACCATGTTACCGTAACCAGCGCCGCTGATATGCCCACCGACACCAACCGTGGGACAAACTCCGGCGGGAAAGCCATGAACTTTGCTTTTCCCCCAAATTCCGTGATAAACTTCTCCTAGAGTTGCTCCGGCGGAGATCCACGCCGATTGATCGGCGATGTCGACGGAGACGTCTCGTAGATTCGACATGTCGAGGATGAAAAAGGGTTTGTCAGAGATGTAAGATAGACCATCGTAATCATGGCCGCCACTTCGGATTTTGACGAGGAAATTTAGGGTTTTTGAGCAAACGACGGCGGCGCTGACGTGGCTCTCGGAGCGAGGAGTGACGATGATCGTGGGTTTTGGAGTAGAGGAGGTGTTGAACCTCGCATTGCGGATGTAAGCACGGAGGACGGAGGAGTAAGAAGGGTTTGTCTGAGAGAAGACGTTGTCAGTGATTTGGGTTTGTGGGGACTTCGTCTTGTCGGAGAAACATTGAACGAATGATTCGTAGATAGAGTCAGACGACGGAGGTGCAGCGAACATGGACAAAGGGAGAGATACGAGGAAGATGACACAAAAAAGGACAGAGACAAAGGTTTGTTCTTTAATCATCATCATCCTTGTAATGAGAGAGAGAGAGAGAGAGATTCGTTGCTGCTTCTCTGTTCTGTCTGTACTTTTATAACCGCTAAGCAGTAGAGATAATGTTTTTTTTCCTTTAATCATTTTAATTACAATATGACAATATCTATACTTTTTGCCTTTTGGGGTATATATTATCTTGATCACAATGGTATAACAATATAATTATAGTATTGTTTTATGGGTTGTTAATTTTGAGTTATTTTAATCAATGGTCAACATTTGTCAAAGACTCAAAGGTCGTAGTGATTAGGAACTGCAGAGGAAAGTATCAAATGAGGCCTAAATCAAATCAGATCAAACTAGATTATCTTCTTTATCTTGATTTGATTTCACAAATTTCATTGCTTTTTTAGTGAGCTAAATTTCCATTTAAATACAGAAACAAATTTAATTTGTATATGACAATATACCGCAAATTAACACATTTCCTAAATTTTGAAAACTTTTTTTAAGATATGTACTTGGTTAATTCCTAAAATAATCTATATTAATATTTTGATTAAACTTTTCATTGTTCTTCATATTATGGCAAAATCTTCAAGGCTATGTTCATCTTACCAATCCACAGAAGATTTGGCTAATATAAGTTGACATAAAAGTTACATTAAAAAATAATTATATAAAAAGCATATAACAATTAAATCAAAAAGTTTATTTAACCCACTCGTAACACTTTACTGTAGCTGTAAAAAAAAAAAAAAAAAAAAACACTTCCACTGTATGAAATCTGTTTCTCACGAAAATTTTAAATCTTTCAAATGCATTCAACTTCAGATAAAGATCTGAAAAGATTGAGGCTCTGTTCATCTTATGAAGAGATATCATCACTCAACCAACACAAAACACAAGAAAAAGCAATCTCACGATTCTAGAAGACGTGTAAGACCACCGTAGCAGCTACGGTGGCTCTTCCAGCTCGTGACCACCGTCTTGCCGTTCCCGGCGCAGGCAACAACGTTCCCTTTGCATCTGCGACCAAATCAGGTCCAAAAGTCAACACTATCCATTTCGTTACACAAAATTGCAGGTCACAAGAAAGAATCATCCTCAACTACTCCAAACCAAACCATCAAGTTTTCACAATCATGGCCTTAAATCTGAATAGCATGGCAACAATCACTGGTTTGAAATTCACCAGAACTTAACTTATTACATAGGCTTGTTGTAGAGTTCCATGAACAAAGAAACTATACAATCTACAATATCCAACCAAAACCATGTATTCTATATGTGCTTAACTATAAAATTACATTAAAGCAAATCCAATGTTTATATCAAATGATAAGTGATCGATCTTTTATGCCTTACTTGGCAAGGTAGGTATACTCTGTTCATTCCTGAAGAAATTCCCGGGATCAACCGCGGTTTTAATCTTCACTAATCGATCAAAGTTCACTCCGAAATACTTCTTTCCATACACCTCTCCTTCCTTGTAACTATTCTTCCCATGATCGTTCACACCAATATCCACATCCCTGTAGTTCAAGTAAGCACTCCTAGGGTTCTTGCTCACAAAACCAGTCATGAATCTGTAAAGCACTTTAGCCTGATTCAAGTATCCCTTCTCTATCGCCGGAGAGTTTTCTTTCCAGTTCACAGAGTACTGAATCTTGAAAAGCTTCTTACGGTGAGGAAACGGCGTCGCGGTAACCGGAACCTCCGCCATTTGACCTCCATAGGGATTAAAAACAAGCCCTATTTTCCCTAACTCGATCATCTTCTTGAAGAGAGACTCAATCCCTTTCTTTGGAATCGCAGTCGCGACGTAATCCGACTTCCTCTTCCCGAAACTAGACGAATCAAGATTCCTATCAAGAAACACTTTAGGATCAACCTGAGTCGCGTTAAGACGGTTATCCCACCATAAAGCAGACTGAAACCAAGTCATCTCCGTACAGTTCTCCTTCTTCAAACCCAATTCAGGAAACTCCTTACGAAGCAACGAAACAACTTCGTCTGCTCTGCCTAAGAACAGAGCAACCACAGAGGCTCTCACAGTCTTCACCTTATTCCTCGTCACGGGTTGAATCAACATCCTCATAAACAGATTCGGATCCGTCTTGGGAGCCACGGATTGCCATTTGTAAACCATGTCCACAGCTCCTGAGTTCATGTACTGCTCCACTCTAAAAACAGTAACGGTCGATGGTACAGGAACGAGTTTAACCTTGTATCCCAAAACGACGCCGTAGCTACCTCCTCCTCCACCGGAGATAGCCCAGAAAAGATCCTCACCCATGGCTTTCCGATCCAAAACCCGACCATTTACATCGACGATCTTCGCGTCCTCTATGTAATCCACAGTTAATCCAAATTTTCTCACCATGTTACCGTAACCGCCGCCGCTTACATGACCACCAACACCAACCGTCGGACAAACTCCGGCGGGGAAGCCACGGACTCTGCTTTTCTCCCAAATCCGATAGTAAACCTCACCGAGAGTGGCTCCGGCGGAGATCCAAGCCGAGTTCGCGGCGATATCGACGGAGACGTCGCGGAGGTTGGACATGTCGAGGATGAAAAAGGGTTTATCGGAGATGTAAGAGAGACCATCGTAATCGTGGCCGCCGCTTCGGATTTTGAGGAGGAAATTTAGGGTTTTTGAGCAGAGGACGGCGGCGCTGACGTGGCTCTCGGAGCGAGGAGTGACGATGATCATGGGTTTCGGAGTGGAAGAAGTGTTGAACCTCGCATTTCGGATGTAAGCGCGGAGGACGGAGGAGAAAGCAGGGCTGCTCTGCGAGAAGACATTGTCGGTGATTTGGGACTGCGGTGATTTCGTCTTCTCTGAGAAACACTTGAGGAATGAGGTGTGGACGGAGTTCGATTGAGAGAGAGATGAGAGAGGGAGAGAGAAGAAGAGGAGGAAGAAGAAGAAGAAGAAGAAGAGAGGGACAGAGACAAAGGTTCGTGGAGGATGTGTCGTGAGCATCTTGTCTTAAAAAATGGGATCTTTTCTCTTTTTTGGGTCTCGAGTCGTGTTCCTCTGTTCTATGCACTTATCTAGTTTATTTATAACCGTAGCGAGAAGATATGTCTTGTTTCTTTTTTTTGTTCGTTATATTAACAAAAGATATTAGTGGGGGGATTAGGGGATGATTAGTGATTACAGAGATTTCGTTTTATAACAAAACAAAAAGAAAGGTTCTACGTAAATCATCCAACCCGCCTTAATGCTCTCCTAAATAAATGTAACAAAGAAAACAGTTCTTTTAACAATACAATGATACTAAACAAGAAAAATTAAATATTCCAAATTTCCCATTTAAAATAATAAATACACATATTTAGTCTAGAAACAAAAAAAAAAAAAAAACTCAAATGTATCTGAAATTTCATCCAGTTCATTGACATTTGACATTTATGTTCATTTGAGTCACTATAGTATTTGAAGTTATCGACATTTATTAGTACAAGATTAGTTACGGACAAAGTTTTTCTTCAATAATTAACTCAAATAATCTCCGTTATTTATAATTTACGAGTTACTTTATTACTAGTATAAGTTACGGGTTACTTAACCGATTGAAACGTTTATACAATTACACTAATCAACCGAAGCAAATATTAATGAGTTGAAAAAATATGAGTTACAAATCATATGAACGCAGTTTTGAAAACGAACACAGATTTGGTCTAGAAGCAAATAATCATTTAGCCGTTTCATTTTGTTTCATTTATTTTTTATTTTGGTTTTAATGTGTGTTCGATGTTTTAGTCAATGGTCGTAGCATTCATTGGTCGGTGTCGGGTAATATAATCCAATTGGGGTTTGTGGGACTAGTGGATGATGATACGAAGCAAGAAAAGTTGAAGGAGAAGACCTTTAATACGCGCATTGTTTTATAACGAAGCTTCGATTCAGTCTTTTGCGATTTTTTGTTTGTTCAATTCGTTTCAATTTTTAACTTAAATAAAATTGTAGGCTCTAAGATTCTTTCATTTTGTATTTTTGTTTATAGTCAGTATATAGTATTGTTTGGTTTGTCACTATGTATCCCCTCTATAACAACAAAAATGATCATGCGTATGGGAAAAAAATTGACTAGACATTCTGAAATACCATCAATTATTTTTTCCAACAACCATCAAAATGAGAGAGACGCGTTACAACTTTTGTATTACGCACTAAAATGAAATATATTCGTTTGTACATTGGAGTTTTGTGCACTCATTTACTTTGTCATCTTTGATGCTTCTAACTTTTCAAGTCGTACCCATGTTAAAGAACAAAGTCAACTTAATTCTGTTACGACTTAAAAAAAGCTCCGGTGGACGGACATAAAATAAAAAATGATTTCTCATAGGAACCATATATACTAATATTATTTTGTTTGAATGGAAAACTATAGTTGCGTAGATAAAGGTGTTTATTATGTTGACGGTTCTATAGCCTAGTATTCAGAATGACTACAAACCATAACATCAAAATTAAATTATTTGGTGCTATTACATTTGAATTTTATAAATTTTCAGTTGAAATAAACACCTTTATAAATTTCAACTGAAATTTTAAAAATTCAAATGTAATAGCACCAAATAATTTAATTTTGATGTTATGTTTTGTAGTCATTCTGAATATACTATTAATTAAGAATTTGCATGAACCATCAAAATCAGAGATAGCACTCAATAAATGTTTTTGACTAGTACTAATTTGATTACATTGTAAATTGTAGTTTTAATTTGTCCACTCGCTTCGTTTTCTTTCTTTTATGTTTATGACTTTTAAGTCTTCTTCTTTTGGGTAAAAAAGGCCTCTTCCGCTAAGAATTTTAAAAGCATAAGATATACAATATTTTTTTACGAAACTATTGTTAAAAAAAAAAAAAAGAAGAAGAGAAATGGTAAATTTTCTTTAGATAAGATGCATACTTTGTTGCTGCTATAATAATATTAAGGATACGTACAAGATACACATCCATTCTGGTGCAATTTTCAACATAAATAAATTTGAGATTTACAGATCATGTGGATCATGGGCAAACGTTAATTAACGATATAAAACATAAACCCTTTCTAAAACCTGTAAAACTAAGGATTCAGTTGAAATATATAGAGAAAAAATGATAAAGTTCAACTTTAAGGTTCGCTATGATAAATTAAAGCAACCAAATTTTTTATTATTATTATGTTTTGTCATTAATGTTGAAAGTGAAAGGGTTTTATTTGTGTGGCTTACATTTTCATACGTTGTGAGTTAATAAGCATGCGTTCATGAATTCAATCCACGATCACGTGTTTTTCTTCGTTTTTCGTTTACTTCGCTTATGCTGAAAAGTAACATTTCGTATACAGATATATTTTTGGTTTATTGTTACATTTCATATTTGAATTGCAAGAAGTTCATAATTAACGATAAGACAAAGAATTTATTTTATTTATTAGTATATTCTTTTTGTATAGGCATTGTTAAAAAGGTTTTTAAAAACATTTGATTATTTTAGAAAGTTTTATTTGTATTGCATCATCATGTTATGAATAATGCACGAACTGAAACTGTGGTACGTGTTTTGAAATATTCGGATGTCTAGCAAATTAACTAGTAGTTTAGATTCCTTTAAGATCACATATTCAAATAGACGCAAAACGAATTTGAATGAATAATTTTTAGAAGCATAACAGTTATTTAACGAGATCGAATAAATAATTAAATCACAGATTAATCCTTAAAAATTGAAACTTTGATTAGCTCCTTCACTCCTTCAGTCTCCTTGTATTATTCTTCATCAGCTATGCGTCAACTACATGACCATTGACCACTATGGCGAATGCTTCCGACATCAATGCCTGTTGTTGCTTCTATCAGATTATTTCACGTGCAAGAGACCATTACGCCTTCTCGAAGTACGTGATCAAAAGCTTCTTCCGCTACCAAGTAAATTAAGTATACGTTTCTAAAAACTAAAAACTTGCCCGTTACCGATTACATCACATTGTTTCCGTACGTCTTACCCATTAACTGTTCATCTTCAGTATCCTTGTACCATATCATTATCTTAACTTAAACCTGGTTGCTTCCTCTTGAAGAAAACTAATGCTGTTCTGTTCTTTTCAGAGTTTTCTAACAAATTCTTAAAGATATCTTGTTCCACACGTTAATGTGTTTGCCTGTTTGGATGGATAAAACGAGCTATACATTAATCCTTATTTTATAACGAGAAATTTATCTTTATTGGAACCTAAACTTGACAATATCACATTTCAAATATACCTAAGCACGTAACCAAGCCTACACTTCACTCTACTACACTAGGCTCTAGCTCTCTGATTTTAGCACAAGATATCAATATCTTTACTCTTTATAACACTCTGACTCTTTCAAATAACTTCAACAGACCTAAAAGGAGGAATACTCTGTTCATCACAGAAGAAATCACAAGGATCAACACTTGTCTTAACTCTCACCAGCCTCTCAAAATTGTTCTTAAAATACTTCACTCCCCAACTCTTCCCTTCCTCATACTTACTCCTCTTACCTCCAACGTACATCCCCAAATCAAGATCCCTCAGATTTATATAAGCTCCTCTCGGAGACTTTGCCACAAACTCACTCATATCATCGTAAACTCCCTCCACCCATCTCATATACTTCCCTTTCTCATCTCCTCTCCAGTAATTCAAGTACTGAATCTCATAGATATTACCCTTTCGATGCGGAAACGGTGTTTCGTAATCTGCAATCTCATTCATCCTACCACCAAACGGAGTGAAGATTAGCTGAGCTAGCTCTGCTTCCGGTTCTTGCATCCGTCTCCACAGCTTAGAAACAGCGTTTCCAGGCATCGGTTCTTGAGCAAAATCAGATTTAGCCTTGAAAGCTAGTGACCCTCGTGTGCGTTTACTAAGAACATCGATAGGTTCTTCACCTAACTCAGCAAACCAAACCACAGACTCAATCCAACTCATCTCTTTACAATCATCTTCCTCCAAACCCAACTCAGGAAACTCCCGGTTTACCAATCGCAACAGACTCTTAACCGGACCAAGATACAGACCCGGAAACGAAGCTCGAACCATGTTCTTGTATCTCTGCAACATAACTCGTATGAATAAATCATCAGACACTTTATCAGACACGAACTGCCAACGATGAATGATCTTTAAAGCACTCTGTTCTGAGAATTCCGTGACGTTGAAGACAGTTACTGTTGATGGTACATCTACTAAACCTATCTTCCATGAAAGGACAACGCAAAAGCTTGATCCACCACCTCCACGAATCGCCCAGAAGAAGTCTTCACCCATCTCTCGTCTTTCAAGAACCATCCCTCGTGCGTCGACCACACGTGCGTCGATCACGTGATCGGCTGCTAAACCGTGTTTTCTCAGTAGAGTACCGTATCCTCCGCCGCTGAAGTGTCCTCCAACGCCGACGGTGGGACAAACTCCGGCGGGGAACGCTAAAGTTTGATTCTTTTTACCGATTTCGTAGTATAGTTCACCGATGGTGGCTCCGGTTTGGACCCAAACCGAGCGGTTATCAACGTCGATTGTGATAGACCGGAGGTTTCTCAAATCGAGGATTATGAATGGTTTGTGTGTAAGGTAAGAGAGGCCTTCGTAATCGTGTCCTCCGCTTCTTGTTCTGATGTGGATACCGAACCGGCGTGCGCATTTAACCGCTGATTGAACATCGGAAGGTTGAACCGGAGTTAGGATTAAAACCGGTTTAGGTGTATGAGGAGCAGAGAATCTTGGGTTCTGTATTGATGAAGCTAAGACTGAGGAGAAAGAAGTGTCGTTTGGTCTGTGTATGACTTTGGAGACGATGTTGGAGTCGTTTAACCGGAGAGAGAGACATTGGAGAAAACCGGATTGATTAGACCGGTTAGCTGAAACATGATGAGATATTGATAGAAGTATGAAGATCAGTATAGAACTAAAGAAGCTGTGGAGTTTCATTTTATTTTCTGTAACAATGGAGTTTGGTTTCTAGGTAGAAGTGTGTTCTTAATTTAGACAGAAGCTAGCAGACAAAATATTTACTAATTTTAAATAAGTTTTTGGTGGAGAAATTGAAAGGTGAAAACATTTGTTGTTGATTTGGTACAGTAGGCTATAGCATGATATATGAAAAGTTGTGGATAGATAGAATCACACGTCTTGATCCAAGTAATACTAGATGGATGTGATGATTGAATGGCATTTGTCATGCTGATGCACCAGTCGTAAAAAAGCTGAATCATTGAGTTGGATACTATTTTGGATTGATGCGAGGAGAAAAGGTTAGGTTAATTAATGGTCATGTTCCTATCTATTTATTCATATTAATTTAATATATTGCATTTTCGTTCATATTGTAAAGGTTGAGATAGAAAACATAGACTTGCTAAATGCAAAATAAGATAATTGTATAACTATGATTTTGTTAAATTTAAGCTGGAGATAAGAATAAAATAATGATGAAAATCCAATTTATAATATATTGGTACATATATATATATATATATATATATATATATAGTCACAGCAGCAAAGATTTTGTTATAATTTATTTTGGTATTTTTTATTTTAAAATATTTCGAAACTCGGTAATTTAAGTATTATTTTCATTGATTTTTTTTAATATGAATATTTACTTACCAAATTTTTTATTTTAATATGGAAAAGCATATTTATTAGATTTTTATTTTTTTTTTGTCAAAATTATAAGATATACTTATTTTAATATTTCCATATTAATATTTATGTTATATTGTCTTGGGGAAAAAGCTATAAATACACAAAGACTAAAAGAGTCTTTACGCCGTTTTCTGTTTCGCTGTGTTCGTCCCTCTCTCTCTCTCTCTCGGTCTCAGGTAAAGCAGCTTCGTCGGGATCCGATAGTGTTCTCAAACTAGAGAGAGATTTGATGAACTCTAGAATAAAAATATCTCACAGAATCTTGACCTAGCTAGATTTGTTGGGTTCTATTTGTTGCTTCGAGTTGAGTTCGTCGCTCTGAACGTAGAAACCCTAATTTCGTGGTCCATTAGTGCTCTGTGCTCATAACCACCAAATCGATCCCAATCTGCTGTCCATTACCCTTATTAGCGGTTTTCAACTTCTCTCTCATATTCACCAAAAACTTCGAACTATCTTATTGAAAAAAATCTTAGGTCAAATTTCAAAGAAAACAATCGATTGACAAAAACGAATGTAAGAGATTACTCTGACTTCTGTCTTGTTCTTGGTTCATTCATGTATATAAGATGTTTGCTCTACTAACATCAAAACTTGGAGTATGTTACTCGTTTGGTGGTATATTGACTTGTTAAAAACGTATCCTGTGATGAACAGTTTCCAAGAACTAACTCTGGTGGCTGCTCTGTTTTGACTTTTAAGTGTATTCTCTTACTCTACACGGTAGATTGCTCTGTTTTGACGGTTACGTGTATTCTCTTTGCGAATAAAGTAATCTTCTGTAGGGTCAATAACTGTCACAAGACTAGCAATTGCAAGAAACTTCCCACCGTAGGTGTTTCATACATATATATACATATATATATATATATATATATATATATATATATGCATGCTAGCTAGGCCCTGAATCAACTAGTATCAAACACAAACCTAATTTAATATTGGTTCCTCGTTTGGTAAATGTAAAGTATCTGGTTTGTTAACTCCATGGCAAAATCAAGCCCCGTGGTTGTGCGCGAGCCATTTGTCAGGTAAGTCTTGTTTCACCAGATAAAGATTATGAATACTTTAGTTTATATAACCTCTGTTCAATCAAACAGTTCCTATGTTGATTTTCATCAAATTTCAGGCTGGTGAAGCTTGTAGCAAATGCTTTCTATGATAACTATACGCCGGAAAGTGATAGACAGCAGAAATTTGCAAAGAGTGACAACAAAGGGATTGCTGTTGTGGTGCTGTATGCGCTTACGAGGTTTGTATGCATCTCTTCAATTTCTATCCCTAAACGTCTACTTCTCACATATAACTATTTTGGGTGTCCACTGCGTTATTATAGAGTTGTTTGAGTAAAATATTGTGAGACTTGGTTATGGGCTGGTTAACTTTTGGTATTGCTTATATTGGTTATTTAACTCTGCTATGTTTTCACTAAATTTCATTTCTGGTATCTTTCTTGTTCCGTGTATTGCTAGGTGTCAATGGGTTAAAGAAAAAGACCTGGCAAGAGGTCTTCCCAAGCAATTCCTTCGGAAAACATTAAGATACCTTGAAGAACAAAAATTTATCATGCGTGTTGACAGGAAAGAGGTCAGTGCAGAAACCATTTTCTTTCAGATTGACATATATCAGTATATCACTTTTTCACAATATTGTTCTTGCTAAGCCTATGACTCAACGACTCTGTTAGTCTTATTATGATAAACATCATGTTGTCATAAAATATCTAGAGTAATACAATGATTGAAGAATATGATGTATGAGAGAATGTTCTCAATGATTGAAGAACACTTCTTTCCTTACTATGCTGTTTTGTTGATTCTCAATATTTTCAATAGAGTGCAAGGGGGGCAAAGAAGAATAGTGTTTCAGTGGCTGCTTCAACTAATGGCCAACCAGGGGCAAAAGTTAAGGTCCACATGCACTCGTATTACTGTCTCGATTATTCACAGGTATATATGCTTTATGTCCCTAATATATTAAAGTTTATTCAGTTTTTTTATAGGGTATGCTCACACTACCCTATATTACTTCTTGTCTCTTACAGATATATGATGTTGTTCGTTATAAACTGCACCGTATGAAGAAAGAATTGAAAGATGAACTAGAAGATAAGAATACTATTCAGGAGTATGGGTGTCTTAACTGCAAAAGGAAGTAAAGTCCACTACTCTAGCTTTCTCTTCTAAAATCTTTACGTACATTGATGTCTTGTGACATGTTCACTAAACCTGGATTCTCATTTCCGATATGTAGATACAATGCACTGGATGCCCTGAGATTAATTTCTATGGCAGACGATTCTTTTCATTGTGAAAAATGCAATGGTGAACTTGTTATGGAATGTGACAAGCTAACTTTAGAAGAAGCAGTAAATGGGGATAAAAGTGCAAGAAGACGGCAAAGGGAACATCTGCTTCAGAAGATGGAGGTACGTGTATACTGTTTGAGTGTTTCAGTTCCGTCTTGTAGTAAATTTGATAAAACTGAAACTGCTTTGCCTTGACCGAAGCTGTGCATCTTTCCATATTCATCGTGACATCAGAATAATTTATTATTGGTTTAAGAATAGAGAAATCTGCACTTTAGTTATATATGCTGAGATATTATCACACTCTCGAGTACATCATCTTTATTTATGTAGTTTGTGTGCGCTGACACATAGAAATAAACTGCAGGTTCAGTTTAAACCCCTGATGGATCATATAAACATAATAAAAGACATACCGGTTCCTAGTTTTGAATCTTTTCCGGCATGGGAGGCTCGTGCAGCTGAGGCTGCTCGTGAAAATGGTTATCTTAACCCTGATGATCCTTCAAGGTCACAGGGTGGGTATGGTTCAACACTGATGCCATTTCTTGGAGAAACAGAGGTAATCTTTAGTTACACTAAAGAAAATCAAACTATGCCAAAGTTTTATCCCTGCATTTTTCCTCTTTTATTATTGTGAATGGTTAGTTGATTTCTTAAATAGGTTGAGGTTAACCTTGGTGAAAAAAAAGAAGATGTCAACTCTGAAGGTGGTGGAGATCCTAGTGTGAAACTCTTTCCATCATGGCTGATCAAGGAAGGAATGAATCTGACTGAGGAACAAAGAGGGTATCAGATGAGACAGGAAACTAAGGTTGATGATGGTGGCTCAGGAGGAGCATCAGAAATTTCAGATGACAAGAAACCAGTCATGGGAAGTGGCGATGATAAGTATCTGATGGTATGCCATTTGGGGAAAATTATTTGCGTCTATGTATTTATATTTTTCAGTGTAGCATTTTTTGGATTGCTATTTACATTTTGCTTCAGGATGAGTATATCAAAGCTTGCTACGCTGCTATACTGGAGCAGAAAGAGCTTGCTGAATCCTCAGGCTAACTAAGCCCTGACATTCAATTGGCTACTAGTACATCCTTGGATCGTCAGGTTGGTATGAAGTGTAAACGTGAAGATCAGGAAGATGATGAAGAAGATGTTGAATGGGAAGAAGAAGCTCCTGTTGCAGGTCAGTATGAGTTTTACTATTAGTTAGTTAGAAGCGACCTTCTTAAGTATTTTCAAGTATATATAAAACCGAAATAGAGCGTTTGCATTGCTCCAAACTGACCTGCAACAAGAAGATACTTGTCAAAGACATGCTCATAGTATTAGTTAACTATACTAGTTTAGGTCTCATGAGTACATGTGATGATGCTCAGCTTGGTAACTTTCTTAATATGCAGCAAATGGAAACTACAAGGAAGAAGATGACGAGGAGGACATCGATTGGGAAGAAGGCTGAAAGTAAATGGATCAACCATTGATCATAGACTTTTTTTGTTGAATATCATCAATTTTGTCAAAGGTTGTACATTTTATACTTAATGTTGAAGCAGCAAAAGTTTGTATAGACCTTTTACCCCACGGCACCGAGAAAGTTCTAACACAGTCCTGAATTCTCTTTATTGATCATTGAATCATATCACAAAACAGAGAAAATCCTGTTAAATATGCTACGCAAGTTACATATGAGCTATATAATGCATCCATGCTGACATAACTATTCATTTTTATTTTATTGGTTAAGTGATCATATGATAAATTAAACAGAAGAGTTACATTGCACGAACAGGAGGAATACTCTGCTCGTATCTAAAGAAATTCTCAGGATCATACTTAGCTTTAACTTCCATCAATCTCTTCAGATTCCCTAAGAAATACTTCGATCCGTAGATCTTAGCTTCTCCAACGTCGGTCTTATCGCTAGGATTGTTTCCGACATCCATGTCTCTGTAATTCAAGAACGCCTCTCTCGGGTTGCTTGACACGTACGGCTCCATCACATCATATATCTCATTCATCAGACCGAGATTAGCCTCTGTGGCGTTTGCGTAGGACCATAACGCAAAGTACTGAATCTTGAACAGGTTCCCTTTTCGGTGAGGAAACGGGGTGGCATTTTCCGGAATCTTGTCCATCACTCCACCGTAAGGGTTCCATTGCATGAACATGTTGTTGAACTTCAACATTATTTTCCAAACCTTCTCCATTCCTTCTTTTGGGATCGGTTTCTTGACGTAATCCGATTTACTCTTGAAGAGTGCTCCTGCCGGATTCGATGGTCTATCCAAAAGAACGCTTATCGGTGTTCCCACAGGATAGTTCTGCCAAAACAACGTCGTATTAATCCAGCTCATTTCGTAGCAATCTTCACGTTTTAGCCCCAGTTCAGGGAACCTCTTGTTCATAATTGCCATGAGCCTCCTTGCTGGTCCTAAAAACTGTGCGTAGAACACAACCGCTATGGTTTTCTTGCTAGGTATCGCGACATTTGCGAGTTCAGGCATTGCTCTCAAGAAAAGCTCATGAGGCAATTTGCTGGAGACAAGCTGCCACTTGTAAAGAACATCAGTTGCTCCTTGCTCCAATGTTTTGTTAACCTTAAAAACTGTCAAGGTCTTTGGAACATCTACGAGCTTGATCTTCCAGGAGAGGATAACACCGAAGCTGGCTCCGCCACCGCCTCGAATCGCCCACAATAAATCCTTTCCCAAGTTAGCTCCAGTCAATATGCTGCCGTTGACATCAACTACACGAGCATCAACGACATGATCGACCGAGAGTCCGTATTTTCTAATCAAATTACCGTATCCTCCGCCGCTGATGTGTCCTCCCGCTCCTAATGTAGGGCAAACGCCAGCCGCAAACGCTAGCGTTTTGCTAGCCTCTGCGATTTTGGTGTAGAGCTCTCCCAATGTGGCACCCGCATCAACCCAAGCTTGCTTTCTTGACACGTCAATGGAGATAGACCGGAGATCGTGCATGTCGAGGATAACAAACGGTACGGATGAGATGTAAGAAAGTCCCTCGTAGTCGTGACCGCCGCTTCGGATACGGATCTGGATTCCGTTGAACTTTGCACAGACCACGGTAGCCTGAACATGAGATTCATGTTTTGCAGCAACAATGGCGACTAGTTTTGTGTCGTTAGGGTTGGAGTACCTTTTGTTTTTCGCGTAGGAGACGTAAGATGACACGAAGGTGGAGTTATCATGAGTGTAGAGTGCTGCGGTGATCGGATTCTCCGGATTGGTTCGATAACGAAGGCATCGAAGGAAGTTTTCTTCATTTGGTTTCGTAACATGTGCATCTGAGGCCGAAACAAGAAGAACAAGTAATAAAATTAGAGATACCATTTCTCTCATTTTCTTTGCTTGTTTGAAGATCTCAAAAACTAGAATGACTAATTAATCACCCTTTGTTTTATGTATTTATTGTGTTTTTGACTTATAGGAAAACTGGAAAGAAAATAAAATGTAAAGTGGAAGTTTTTGGTCATATGAGTTTAGTTCTTTGAATAAGAAGAAACCTATGAAATTATGGAAACTGAAGTAATGAGGGAAAGTTGAATATGTAGATAGATTTTTTTTTAATGCAATCGGCAACGTAAACGTAAACGTAAATCAGTTTAGACCATTTTATTTTCATGAATGTTTATGTGTTTTAATTGCTGCATCTTTGGAAGAATTTTAAAATTAAAATAAACGTTGAACAGAATAAAAAACTTCTGAAATAAATATTGAACAGAAAAAAAAAACTTATTCAATATGTAATAATTACTTGAATATTTTATGTGATTATTTTTTTTTGGGTGGGAGCCACTGATTATTTTTTTAATTGAATACATAAATTTGTTCTTTAGTAACCAATTGCAAATTTGAAAAAATTTCATGATATTTTTCCTATTCAATAAAAAGTCTTTCCTGATAAATAATTATTACCAAATAAATGTTGTATCTTATCGTTATCTTGGTCTCACTAGTCACTACAGAGTATTACACGTACGCTAGATTTTGTTTCTTCTCGCAAGAAAGAGAAAAAACATTTAAACAAAATAAATAGACAAAAGTGAGGAGAAATATGTGAAAGGGATACGTATTACAATCTTACGTACAAGCAAAACCATTCTAGATCATGTTTACCAACTAATTTTACCGCATAAACACGTAAATTTTGGTTTCCAATACGGGTACAAAAAGATCTTGGGCTCTACACAGACACAAAATTGGACCCATATTAGTTAGAAATTTCCTTAGTTGAGTTGGTTTCATCTGTCGGTTAACACACTTCATAAGTGAATTCATCTACATATTTTGCTAATTCTTTCACAAATTTAACTCAGATAGCCCAAAGTCAGTCATTGAATAACATCCCAATAAAAGACAATCCTACTATGTATTAAAAAGACAGGTATGTTATGCAAAATTGTAAATTACATGAGCGTGGTCTAGTAGTAGTGGTAGTGGTAAGAAGAAAGTGGAGGATGTTATAACGAGGTATCCTAGATTGGATCCATCGGTCTCAACCAAATTGCTAATAAATAAATAAAAGAAATATATTAAAAAGGTAAGTGAGAAAATGTAGAACTGTTCTCAAAAATTTTGTTTGAGAAACGTTGCCTACATTGTTGATTGTTTTTTACATGTATATTATTTTATTAATGGGTTAACCTTAATAAAAAAAAAATACTATTACATAATTAATTTTTATTTTTATTTTTTTTTTGAGAAACCTTCACCATTTCCACCAGTGGAGGTGCTTTAAAAACATTTATCACATTTATGTAGGAAGTCTAGGTATGGGATTTTGTGCAGACAGCTTATTTGGTATATTGGTAACATGCGATTTGGATACCCCCATGCATTAGTCGAATAGTATTCCATATTCAGATATAGGCATTATGGTTGCTCTGCGAGGAAATGTCCACTATGTAACATTTCGGTGAGTGTCTACCAGGGTTGACCGTAGCAGTTGATAGGATTTATAAAAAGAAAAAAAATACATGAGATAAAATGCATATACATATATGCTAACATATCCTTTTTTTAATTGATTAAATACTCACATGAATTATTAAACAAAAGATATAAATGAATAAAAAACAATTCAAAAGAGTTGGTTAATTACATTGCTCTTCCAATATAATAAAATGGATTTGCTCTTCAGGTTTAATAATATGGATTCTAGACGGAATACTTTGCGAAAGGGCAAATGAGTCCAATCAAAGCTAGAGTCTCTTCAAATTCCTCAGCCGTTGAAATAGAGAATACTAGAATCTCTTCAAGGTCATTTACATACTTAAATTGTGTATAGATAATAACTTCATCTGTTCTTTGATTGGGCTCATTCGATCCCACTAAAAATAAGATTTATTCTCGGATTTTAAAATTTGTAAAAGGAAGTGAAAACATTGAAGGCTAAGATTTTTTCACCACTTCTTTTGCCCCAAAAAAACATAATGTTGGTCTTGGAACTAACGATGAGTTATAGTTATATCTGATGACGAGAACGACTTTGTACAAGCAGTAACAATCTTGTCTTTATTTTTGCTTTTTCTTCAATGAAATCCATTTCACTCTAAATCCATTAACTATGCATTGTTTCGCTGTTAGAGCTATTGACATAATCACTTGGTCATCCACGTACTCGTCATCAGAAAATTATAACCTCATCAGAAAAGAAGTGGTGAAACCGTAGCCTTCAATATTTTCTCTTCCTTTTACAAGTTTTAAAATCTGAGCATCATTCCTATTTTTAGTGGAACCGAATGAACCGAAACTTAGGTTTTGCCTAACAATAACTTCATTAGCTTCAAACAAATCAATGGATTTGGAAATCCAATCACACATAGTCGGCCAATATCCTCTATCACTAGCTCTATCAATAATTCAATACTGGAATTGTATTCACCAACCAATGCTAGTAAATTGACACCACTTTAGGACACAAGCTACTTCCATATACCCTGAAATTTCAATCTCTATAATTTTGGTAAAATTAGGTAACTCAGTCTTTGATCTGGATTCCGTTGAACTTTGCACATAACAAGGTTGCCTGAACATGAGATTAATGTTTTGCAGCAACAATGGCTATTAGTTTTCTGTCGTTAGGATTTGAGTACCTTTTGTTTTTCGCGTAGGAAACGTAAGATGATATGACGGTGGAGTTGTCATGAGTATAGAGGACTAGAGAGCTTGGGTGATTGGATTGTCTGGACTGGTCCGGTTTCATAACATATTAACATGTGCATCTGTAACCGAAACAAGAAGAATAAGTAACAGAACAGAAACTACGTACTTCTTTCTTTAGTTTGACGATCTCAAAAACTAGAAAAGTTAAGTAATTTTATTTGCTCTATGTATTTATCGTGATTTTGACTTATATAGGAAAAGATTCTGGAAAGAAAGTAAAACGTAAAGTTGAAGTTTTTGGTCATCTGGTCTTTGAATATGGAAACTGAAGTAATGAGGGAAAGTTGAATATGAAATAGTGCAATCGGAAACTTACGTACGCAACGTAACGGTTAGATGAAACTTCATTCATTTATGCAAAAGAATCAGTTTTGATCAGATTTTTTTTTTTTGTTATCATTGAATCCACAAGACTCAATCTATAGCCAATCTTTACTACGCGGTTTAATAACACGATTTAACGGAGTCAAATTTGGTGGGATCGATTGGAGAGACGTGTTGTAATCGCTTGACTAAACCGTTCCCATTTTAATCAGATTTTTTCAGGTTAAAAATAGTATGTAATAATACTCTGTGTCTAATAATGTGGGTTTCGTGTATTAGTGTAAAACCATGTCTATCGACAGGGCCCGTGCCTATGGGTTAGGAAAAAGGCATTTGCCTCAGGCCCCAAAGTATATAGTTTTTTTGTGTGTTTTTTTACTCATAATTATGGAAAATATGGTGTATCATTATGGTTTTAGGAGTCTTTTTATTTCCTAAACAACTCATGTATGATTCCTTTGAATATATTTATTTATAAAAATATACAAAAATGAAAACAAAACCTTAAATTATGAAATACCAAGTAAGATCGTAAAATAGAAGGAAGAAAAGATTAAGAGAAGTTGGTGAAATAGTTTATTGAAATAGAAAGTAAAGTTTTTTAGATTTTTTATTTTGTTTCTGAAAATTTTCTATAGCTTTGAATTTTTGATATTTATTTTATTATAATTTTGAATTTTAATATTTATTTATTTTTATAAAATATATTAAAATAACTTCTAATGTTAAACTCGCGTTAACCCCCGACAAATCTGGGCAAGGCACTGTCTATGGAGTAATATGTCCGAGTAAGTTTGCTAAAATATGTCCGAGTAAGTTTGTTCTATAGGCCTTCCCTGACAAATAAAATTACACTATATATAATGTTTTCTTAAAACCATTGTGTTCCATTTATACTGATGAAATTTAGGGATAGAATTGGTCTGTAGAAAAATATTTTCTATACAGACTATTTTTATGTAACAACTAGGTGGTTCGTTACTTTTTATGTATAGACTTGTTGTTATTATATAACAACGATGCTTTATGAATATATGAAATATATATATGGCTGATATAATATGATACGTATCAATATTTACGTATATTTGACAACAGATGTATGTTATAATCGAGCTGTTTCGTATTCATAGATGTAAAGTAGACTTTAATCTTATTCATATAAAACGGAACGGAACATGTTACGGGAAAACCTTTAAAAGAGTTACATTGCACGAATAGGAGGAATACTCTGTTCGAATCTAAAGAAATTCTCAGGATCATACTTGGCTTTAACTTGCATCAATCGCTTCAAATTTCCCAAGAAATACTTGGATCCATAGATCTTAGCTTCTTCAACGTTGGTCTTACCACTCGGGTTGCTTCCGATATCCATGTCTCTGTAATTCAAGAACGCTCCTCTCGGGTTGCTTGACACGTACGGCTCCATCGCCTCGTATATCTCTTTCATCAGACCAACATTAGCGTCTGTGGCGTTTGCGTCGGTCCATAAGGCAAAGTACTGAATCTTGTACAAGTTCCCGTTTCGGTGAGGAAAAGCGGTGGCATTCGCCGGAATCTTGTCCATGGCTCCACCGTAAGGGTTCCATTGCATAAACATGTTGTTGAACTTCAACATGATTTTCCAAATCTTCTCCATTCCCTCTTTTGGGATCGGTTTCTTGACGTAGTCCGATTTACTCTTGAAGAACGCTCCTGGCGGATCCGTTGGTCTATCCAAAAGAAAGCTCGTCGATGTTCCCACAGGATAATTCTGCCAAAACGTTGTCGTATTAATCCAGCTCATTTCGTAGCAATCTTCACGTTTTAGCCCTAATTCAGGTAAATTCTTGTTAATAATCTCCATGAGCTTCTTTGCTGGTCCTAAAAACTGAGCGTAGAACACAACCGCTATGGTTATCTTGCTAGGTATCGCGACATTTTGAAGTTCAGGCATTGCTCTCAAGAAAAACTCTTGAGGCAATTTGCTGGAGACAAGCTGCCACTTGTAAAGAACATCAGTTGCTCCTTTCTCCAATGTTTTGTTAACCTTAAAAACTGTCACGGTCTCTGGAACATCGACGAGGTTGATCTTCCAGGAGAGTATTACCCCGAAGCTCCCTCCACCACCGCCTCTAATCGCCCACAATAGATCATCTCCCAAGGTAGCTCCAGTCAAGATATTGCCGTTGACATCAACCACTCGAGCATCAACGACATTATCAACGGAGATTCCGTACTTTCTCATAAGATTACCGTATCCTCCGCCGCTGATGTGTCCTCCCGCTCCTAACGTAGAGCAAACCCCAGCCGGAAACGCTAGCGTTTTGCTAGCTTTTGAGATTTTGGTGTAGAGCTCTCCCAATGTCGCACCAGCGTTAACCCAAGCTTGCTTTTTGGACACGTCAATGATGATGGACCGGAGATCGTGCATGTCGAGAATAACGAACGGTACAGACGAGATGTAAGATAGTCCCTCGTAGTCATGACCGCCACTTCGTATACGGATCTGGATTCTGTTGGACTTTGCACAGACCACAGTTGCCTGAACATGAGATTCATGTTTTGCAGCAACAATGGCTATTACTTTTGTGTCCTTAGGGTTTGAGTACCTTTTGTTTTTCGTGTAGGACACGTAAGATGACACGAAGGTGGAGTTATCATGAGTGCAGACTGCTTCGATGATCGGATTCTCTGAACGGGTCTGATTGTGAAGGCATTGGAGGAAGTTTTCAATAATATTTGTTTTCGTTACTTTTGCATTCGAAACGGAAACAAAAAGTACAAGTAACAGAACATATACTAATACTACTACTTCTTTCATTGTTTTGTTTGTTTGTAAGATCTCAAAAAATGAAAAGATCAAGTTATTTGTTATATAAGTATGAGATTTTGACTTATAGATAGAAAAATAATTAAATTCTGAAAATCATATTTTAAAGAAAGAAATGCTTTAAGATTACATTAAAAAAAACAGATTTGTTGAAATTTAAAATCATATACATATATGATTATATAAACTTAATTTTAAATTAGGCACAACAAGGAAAGAAATATAAAATATCAAAAACTTTGGGTAAGAATTGAAGAAAGTGTAAAAATTCTATTATATATGAAGTAATATATATATATATATAGCAACATTGAAAACTATATCATAGAACATTTTTCTATTGCTAATAATTGTATAATTCAATTATTAACCCAAAAATATATTTAAGATTGACCATATTTATATTTTGATAGTGTCTTTATAATTTTAAGAATGTAAAAAGGTTTTAAATTAATTTTAAGAATTTTGAGAAATACCACAGTTTTTGTTCAAAAAAAAAAAAAAAAGAGAAATACCACCGTCATAAATACAACTAAGAGAAAAAGTGTTCAAACTTTAAATCTCTATTCCAAAACCTAAGACCATCTTTACTCGAGAAACGGGTGAACATTTCTCAGAAAATTAAAAATATATATTTTTATTATACATATTCATTTTTCATTTATTTTTTTAATAGATGTACCAATGAATAATTGACATCTCTATTTAATACTTCCAGTCCTCCACTAAACAACGATTCCTTCTGATTTCTCTTTTGTCCTCCACCAAACAACTATTCTTTCTGATTTCTCTTCTTTCATCCTTTTATTATTTTTTTATTTCAAACAATTGAATGAGCAACCCTCGGTAACGATGCCCTTATATGGTAACTGTAGAATCAAAATTCACGAATGCTTAGGAATAAGACATTTGGTCCCTATCAAAAAAATGTTTTGATAAAATTTCCTTTAGAAATCAAATTAATCTGCTCTCGTTTCAATCTAGCCCATATGAAATATATTTTCTTATAATAAGGTAAAAAATTTCAAATTTGTTTTGACAAATTAACTCATTAAACTGTAAAAGTGTAGATATTTCCAATATTTAAATACTTCACAATGTTTTTTTTTTTTTTTTTTTCCTTGAAATCTTCATTTTCCAAGCACACACGATCACTAAAAGAAAGAAAATGGGCGCGTAAGTCTCTGCCCACTCTGTTTCAACATAACCGCCAACAACAACAACACCACCTCAAATTATAACTTACCTCTCTGCTTCTCTCATCTTCTCTCTCACCAATACACGAAACTAAACAAAAACTTCTCCTTCTCTCCAATGGCGTCTTCTTCTCTCTTCTTCTTCTTCGTTTCCTTCCTCATTTCATTATCATCAACACTTCTTCCTCTCTCAGTACTCTCAGCAACAGTCGTGGAAGATCTCGCCAATCTTAGTCCACCTCCTGATTTTACCACTACAATCACCAACAACTGTCTTCGTGATCCATTGCTCCGTTACTGCAACAACACCTCATCCTCTCCAATGGACATCGTCGAGATATTCAGATCAACCATCGTCGCTACCCATCTCTGCAACGAGTCCAAGAACCCTAACTGCGTTGAGTCTTTCCCTAGGATCAGAATCCACGGTCGTCCTAAAACCGCCGCGCTTTACCTCTCTTTCGATTTCTTCTGGAAGTACTGTCCGTTAACCGTAGTCGATATCGAGCTAGTTAACAACTCTCTCAAGGATGGTTTCCCAAAAAATGTTCTGTCTTGTCCTCAGATTCGTACTCTTGATCTGAGTTACAACCAGTTCTCTGGGTTTGTTCCGGTTCAGGATCTCTCTGGATTAACCAACTTGACGCATTTGAATCTATCGTATAACCGTTTCTCTGAGAACAAGATCTCAGATTCTGACTTCTTCAAACGGTTCAACGCCTCTAGTTTCATACAGTCCGGTGTTCTTCCAAATGTCAAGCGTTACAAGATGAAATTTTTGGTCTTGTTGATCGTGTTTCCCATAATGGTGATATTGCTCTGTTTTTGCTTTGGATGGTTATGTATCAAGAGACCTGATTACTTTCCAAGAACTTGCCGGAGAAGTTACAAGTTCACATACGCGATGCTCGAAGCTGCGACGGATGAGTTTTCAGATCAGCATCTTTTGAGCACGAGCGATAGAGTTGATATCTACAAAGGAACGTTGAGAGACGGGACAGAGACAAAGATCGAGATTTATAAAGAGAAGGTTTCGAGTGAGAAGAGGCGTGAGTTCGGAGAGGAATGCGAGGCGGCTTTCAGGTTAAGACACAAGAACTTGGTTAGAGTTTTGGGTTGGTGTAATAGCAGAAACTTGAGAGCTTTGGTTACAGAGTGGACTCAAGGAGAAAATGTTGAGACTTGGTTAAGTTCTTCGTCGGTTTCATCATGGAGAAGAAGGCTAAGAGTGGTTTTGGGAGTTGTAGAAGGTATTTGTTATCTATCAGATCAATGGCCTGAGATTACATTTGATCTCAGCACAAACAGTGTTTTGTTATCCGATGATGATCAAGAGCCTTTGATTTCTCATTTCAAGATTGGAGATGGGAACAACTCAGCAACAAGTAAGGGCTTTCTTCTTCTTAGAGAATATCACAATTGAAAAGGTTACAAAAGCTAATCTGTTCGTTATGTTATTGTTACAGATATATTCAACTTTGGATTGTTTCTTCTAGAGATGATCACAAACCTAAGACCTGATATGGAACAAGAAGACTCAGAAAGAAGGTATCTTGAGTATATAAGAGTTCATTATCCAGACAATCTAGAGAGAGTGATCGACGAGAAGATGAAGACTGATGAAAGACCATTCGATCAAGTGAAGCAAGCCATTACGCTTGGACTGATGTGTACTGACAAGCCACCATTGAAGCAACCAACCTTGACGCAGATTTATGACTTGGTTTCTTCTTTGTATGAGTCTAGTTTAAGACATCACTGAGAGATGAGAGTTTAATCTTTATTGCTTTGTTTTTTGATTTTCACACATGTTTAAGACATATTTATGTTAGATGGCATTGTAAAGGATTTGTGTTTTTTTTTTCGTTATGTTTACTGGCTAGTGGCTACTCCAAGTATTGAGAGAATGAACACATAATTTTGAATATTTTTGTAAAGGGGGTTTAGCTGAATTGAGTTTCATAGTTTTGCGGGTTCTTAATTTCGACCCGACCCGGCTGGGGAAGATGTAGAGAAAGAGAACTATGCACACAAGTACACAACATGACAACAAAACTAGTTGGCAAATGGGAACGTTGGAATTAAAAATTTCGGTAACTACCCACGAGGTCCACGACGTGACTTGTCTCTTGTCCGTTGAAAAAGCCATCGACAGTTATGTATTACTAGTATCATTTATCAACTTGCAAAGACAGTTTCAGTTTTAGAAATAATCTTACCTTTTAAGTACGTCGTCATTAAGGCATTAATCTTTTCTCTTCTAGTATTCATTACTATTTGAAACAGAAACTTGCATCATAATTAAAATAAAACGCTATTCTCTATCTCGATTTTTCCCGGGGAAAAAAAAAAAAGATCAGAACTTTTTTCCATTTTAACAAATTGGTCTGAAGACACTATTGTAAACTTTTCAGCATTCATATGATGAACCAAAAGAAAAGTAATACAAAACTACAATTTTTATACAAATGTCATAATCGAATATATTATTCGACAGATCACAAAAAAGCGACCTTTATTATCAAATTTTACGCATTAATGTGAATATTATGGGGTTTGTGAACGTTCGAAGTTGTATTTAAGACATGGCGGGCCAGACAAAGTCAATGCCGGCAAAAACGGACTCTCCCCCAATTGTTTTCTCATTCTATAATTAGACTCCAATCACTCCCAAATTCCCATATTCTTTTTTATCTCTCAGATTCCACAAAAACAAAGAAGACAACAACAAAGTCTTTAAGGAACAATGGAGAGCAATGGAGAGAACAAGACAGTTTCAAGACAATCATCATCCTTCAGTTTACGTAGCCCAAGCTTAAACGCACTTCGTCTCCAACGTATCTTCGACTTATTCGACAAAAACGGCGACGGTTTCATCACCGTCGAAGAGCTAAGCCAAGCTTTATCCCGTCTCGGTCTCAACGCTGATCTCTCCGACCTCAAATCAACCGTCGAGTCTTACATCCAGCCCGGAAACACCGGTCTCAACTTCGACGATTTCTCTGCTTTGCACAAGACGCTCGACGACTCTTTCTTCGGCGGAGACGGAGATGTTAACGGAGGTGATGGTAATAATGATCCTTCTTCCGCCGCTGCGGATGAAACGGATCTACAGGAGGCGTTTAAGGTGTTTGACGAGAACGGCGACGGGTTCATCTCAGCTAGGGAGCTTCAAGCTGTTCTCAAGAAACTTGGTTTGCCTGAAGGTGGAGAGATGGAGAGAGTTGAGAAGATGATCGTTTCCGTTGACCGGAATCAAGATGGTCGCGTTGACTTTTTCGAGTTCAAGAACATGATGCGCACCGTCGTCATCCCTTCTTCTTAATTCCACACACAAAAAAAAAACATTTTTTTTTTACTCCAAAGATTGTTAAAGTTTGTATTTTTCTCAGTTTATTATTATATGTAACGAATGATTCAATACTTATTTTTATAAAGAAATAAACTTTTTTTTTTTTTTTTTTGAGAATGCGTAGTGGAGGGGGCAATAGGTACTTTGTGAATCTTTTGCGCTGTTATAGAGATCAAAGATGTAAGCTTTCTGGGAAAATCATACATGGTTTCATGGTTAGGACGGGATTAGATAATGATACTTATATATGTAATCGTTTGTTGGATTTGTATATCGAGTGTGGTGATGGAGATTATGCACGGAAGGTGTTCTACGGAATGTCTCAGAGAGATGTTTATTCTTGGAATGCTTTTTTGACGTTTAGCTGTAAAGCTGGGGATTTAAGGGAAGCGTGTGAGGTGTTTGATGGAATGCCTGATAGAGATGCGGTGTCGTGGAACAATATGATTAGCGTGTTGGTGAGGAAAGGGTTGGATGAAGAGGCTTTGGTTGTTTATGGGAAGATGGTTTGTGGTGGGTTTTTGCCTTCTAGGTTTACGTTAGCTAGTGTTTTGAGTGCGTGTGGCAAGGTTCGGGGTGGTGTTTTTGGTATGAGATGTCATGGGGTTGCTGTTAAAACGGGTCTTGATGAGAATATTTTTGTTGGGAATGCGTTGTTGTCTATGTATGCAAAGTGTGGGCTTATGATGGATTATGGTGTTCGAGTCTTTGAATCTCTCTCGGGGGCTAATGAAGTCTCTTTTACTGCGGTGATCAGCGGATTAGCTCGGGAAAATAGAGTGTTGGAGGCGGTTGAAATGTTTAGATCGATGTGTCAGAAAGGTGTCCAAGTGGATCCTGTTTGCTTATCTAATATTCTCAGCATCTCTACTCCGAGAGAAGGATGTGATAGCTCGAGTTGCAATGTGCTCGGGAAGCAGATCCATAGTCTCGCACTAAGATTTGGGTTCGTAGGAGATCTTCATCTGAACAATTCGTTGCTCGAAATATATGCAAAGAATAAAGACATGAGTGGTGCGGAGCTGATTTTTGCTGAGATGCCTGAAGTGAATGTTGTCTCTTGGAACATAATGATAGCTGGATTTGGCCAGGAATACCGAAGCGACAAATCCGTTGAGTATCTAAAGAGAATGATAGATTCTGGTGTTGAACCAAATGAAGTTACATACATTAGTGTTCTTGGAGCGTGCTTTCGTTCAGGGGATGTTGAAAATGCTAGGAGAATATTCAGTAGCATTCCCCAACCGAGAGTTAGAGCATGGAATGCTATGCTTTCTGGTTATTCCAAATATGAACACTATGAGGAAGCAATAAACAATTTCAGACAAATGCAGTTTCAGAACTTGAAACCTGACATAACCACTTTGAGTGTGATACTAAGTTCGTGCGCAAGATTGAGATTCTTGGAAGGCGGGAAACAGATCCATGGGGTAGCGATAAGGACCAAGAGTTCTAAGAACAGTCACATAGTTAGTGGCCTTATTGCAGTGTACACGGAATGTGAGAAAGTGGAGATATCTGAATCTGTCTTTGATGATTATAACACCGTATTGGATATCGCTTGTTGGAACTCAATGATCTCAGGTCTTAGTCGCAACAAGCTGGACACAAAAGCTCTAATGCTCTTCAGAAGAATGCATCAGACTGGTGTGTTGTTTCCTAATGAAACTTCATACGCTATTGTATTAAGCAGCTGTTCAAGGTTATGTAGTTTGGTCCATGGAAGACAGTTTCATGGACAGGTAGTGCAGAGCGGATATGTAAGTGATTCCTTTGTTGAAACCGCTCTTACTGATATGTATTGCAAATGCGGTGAAATAGATTCAGCTCGACAGTTCTTCGATACTGTCTCATGGAAAAACACGGTTATTTGGAATGAGATGATACATGGGTATGCTCATAATGGAAGAGGCGATGAAGCTGTTGATCTCTACAGAGAGATGTTATCAGCAGGAGAGCAACCCGACCGGATAACCTTTGTATCTGTCTTGACTGCTTGCAGCCACTCAGGACTGGTGGATACAGGGCTTGAGATACTCAGTTCAATGCAGAGAGATCATGGAATTGAACCGGAGCTGGATCATTACATCTGTATAGTTGATTGTCTTGGAAGAGCTGGTCGGCTTGAAGATGCAGAGACGCTTGCAGAAGCGACACCATACAAAAGCAGCTCTGTTCTATGGGAGATTCTACTTAGTTCATGTAGAGTCCATGGCGATGTGAGCTTGGCTAGACGAGTTGCAGAGAAACTAATGCGTCTGGACCCTCAGAACTCGGCAGCATATGTGCTGCTAAGCAACGCATATAGTTCTGTGAGACAGTGGGATGACGCTGCAGCTCTTCAAGGATTAATGAACAAGAACAGAGTTCACAAAACTCCAGGTCATAGTTGGACCACATATGGCAATGCTTTGGACTCAACATTCCAAAAATAGCGTGTAAAGTTATTCAGTAATACAAAATGTATATAGAAGATTGGACCATCACAATGATTATTATATACTCAGAGAGCTCTAAGCTTCTGGATACTCACTCCAAATTATTCGATAATACTCCAAGGAAATGCTCGCGAAACAAGAAAGCAGAAAAAGAAATCCCAACAAGAATTCACTATTCAGTTTCGAGAATACAATAGTATTCAAGCAATCACCAAGGTATCTCCTGACCGTCCCAAGCAAAGAACTTTCCGTTATCTTGTTTCTTTGCATTGTTGATGATGTGCAACAACTTCTGAACAGAGTACTCTCTTGTGAAAAGCTTTCCTTCGGGAACATTCTTTTGAAACGGTCGAGAGAGATCAGTGTCTACTGTGCCTGGATGCAGTAGAATGCATACCACAGGATCTTTCCTCCTACCCAACTCAACTGATACATTTTTAGTCACTGCAAAAGCAAAAGTTGTGTACAGAAATTAATGGTTTTCTCAGCTCATACCAGAATGGAAAAATCAATAATCTTCTAAACTTATTATTCAACTGTACGTTGATTGAGTGCGGTTTTTGAAGCCCTGTAAGAGTGCCAACCACCAAGTCGATTATCTCCAATGGATCCAACTCGGGCGCTTAAATTGGCTACAACAGCAACTTCCCTCTCGGTTCCACTACCTCCACCCGCCTTAAGGAGAGGCCACATATGCTGCAACAGAGCCAAAGACATAATATTTTATTTTTTATAGTCCATGGAACCATGTCCATGAGTCAGCAGAATAAGGACATGCATAACTTAGATTTTCTCTTTTCTTTACCCACTTTCCTCCATTCTCACTCTGTTTCGCATAAGAAAATCTGACTCTGGGGTCTAAAGACAGTGTCCTTTACAAAACATAGACAATTTGGAGTGCCTACCTTCATCATTAGAATTGGACCAACAGCGTTAACCTCATAAGCAAGCATCAATGATGATTTTTCAACCTTGTTCAATGTTGTTTCTGTACTGAGACCAAAAGGCAAAATTAAAACCGGGGTTTAAAGAACAGTCCCAAGTTGCAGATAAAGCTGAAACTAACTTCTCTAACATAAGACTTGTCATACCTGGCTGCAATACACCAGGAATGGAAAGTATACCAGCTGCATTTATAAGTAGGTTAAGAGAACCATATCTATCTTTTACAGATTCGGCTGATTCCTAATAAACCAATTAACAGGTTCAGAAACATGAACATACAGCATATCATACAAAACAAATGAAAAGAGACATATTTGAGTGTAGAGACAGTAATAACCTCAATGGTAGCTTCATCTGTAACATCAAGCTTTTGGATGACAAGCCTTTCAGAGAAACGGTTCTTCAAATCAGAGAGACTTGTTGCATCTTTTGGATTTCGGCAAGTAGCAACAACATACCCTTTTTCATTCTTCTCCAGCAACTGTCGTACCTAAAGAACAACGAGAAGAGAAAAAAGCTAAACTGAAACCGCAAAATTTGGATCTTACTATTACTTAAAGATTCTGAGAAGTGTTTCATGAGCTGAAAATTTGAGACCAGTAAAAGAGTAAGATGGATCAAGAAAGAGGCTCACAAATTCGAGGCCGATGCCTCTAGAAGCTCCCTGGACTAAGGAAACTCCACCTTCCCAATTGGGAGAAGAAGATGATGATGATGACGTGGCGAAACCAGACACTCTAATTCTCCTCAGAGCAGCCGCCGCCAACGACGGGTAAACCATCCACGCGCCACCGCTCTGCACAAGAGTGTTCATTGAAGAAACGGGTAACGATTATTGGATACTTTTTCCGGATGTGTGATTAAGATAAAAAGGATGGACCATTTCTCATAAATGCAACCACTTTTCATAGCCATCGTCACGGGAACTTAACTGCCATGTCCACAAAGGTGGGGATAAAAATGCCAACTTTATTCCAATATTCTGACACAATTCAAATTTTAACTAAAAACTAAAATTTGGAAATCCAACTAATACTCTTAGACAATTCAGTGATGTAAGTGAAAATTGACAATTGATTATATAATACTTCAAAGTTAAAACCGTATGATGTGAAAAATGAGGTTCATACTATTGCATAACTCTCGTTACAGGATACAGAAACTACAGATCAAAACTTCAAGCTGCAACATCAGTACTTGCAATGTCATCTATTAATTATTCTGAATTTGCAGGAAAGTTAGAAGAGGGATCACGGTTATGGCCCTTATTGGGGTGGCAGAATCCGAGCCAACATTTTGATATCCATTAATTTTGTAAGTTTTGAGCTAAGCCTCTCCACACAATGCCCGCAAGGCTCTTCACTGCTTCACCACTGGATCCAAATATACAGACTTTTACTTCTTTACTTCCATGATTCAGCCACCAGAAAGATGTTCCGGGCTTCATTGATCCGTGGGACGAGCTCCAAAACTTGCATGGTTGGGTTCTCGGCAAATCATAACCATGAAATATTGAACTCGGCCTTACGCCAATGCCCGAAAGAGCTTACCACCAGGCATGAAGGAATATGCAGTTGTTAGGTCAAAAGCACATTCCCTTGCAACTGAATGATCTATCAGTCCCAAACTTTAGTTATCGAGTAGTTTGCAACCCTTTTCTCTTAGTTTTGACTCAAGACCAAAAAACGCGATCCCTGAAAGCACCAAATCAGCTGTCTTCTTCTTTGTCTGCTCAACTAACAATTCATCATAGACTACCATATCAGCCTCTGTCATGACTTTGCGCTTTTTCAGCTCTGCGAAGACTTCTCTTGCTGCTTTTATTGTTCCATGTTTACACATACCAGAGATAATCGAACAGTATATAACTTCATTGATGGAGACACCTTCCTGGTTCATCTCATCTAGTACCTCCATAACCTTCTCGGAGTTATTTCCTTTGCATACATGACAAACCCTAAGAGCATACTTGAACTCCATTGGACCACTTTCAACGTTTCCCAGACATTCACGAACTAATAACATCACTGCATCGATTTCTCCAATTTGGCATAGTCCTTTAGTAAGAGACAGATAAGCAGCAATGGAAGGAACACAAGACATCTCGATGATTTTTTCATGATATGAACAAGCTTCTTGGACATCCCCTTTCTCAACAAAACAGCAAATTGCAATACTGTAAGATGATGAATCTGGTTCAAACCCAAAATCCTTCATTTCAGAGAAAAGTGACAAGCACTTTTTAATATTTCCCATCTTGTAAAGACCTCCCATAAGAATGTTGTACACAGAGACACTGCCATGACCTTTAGTCTTTACGACCTCAAAGACATCTAAAGCCATCGTTCTCTTTTCTTCGTCAGCACACAACAATTTAAAAAATTGTGAAAGGTAATCCGCGAGAGGGTATCTTGATTCTCCAATCCGCTCTAGCAAATTGGAAAAATTACTCAGTCTATCCATCACCACATATGCAACCAAAATGGGACTTAGAGTCTCAAAATCTGGTTCTAGCTCTTCATCAATTGCAATCTGGAAGAGCTTATATGCTTTATCAACCTGCTTCACACTACACAACCCTTTAATAACTGCATTGTAAATCCCAAGATCAGCTATGTAACCAGAACCCACCAGATCCTCCCATAGATCGCAAGCAGATCTGACCTTCCCATCTGCAACAAAACCTTCAATCAAAACCCTGTAGATCTCCCTATCAATCAAAATCTGCTTTTCCTTCATCTCCACAAACAATTCATATCCTCTCTCAACCCTACCGTCTCTACACAAACCCGTAACAAGTGTTCCATACGCCATAACATCCGGTTTGATCCCATCGCGTTTCATTTCATCCCAAACTCGTAAACTCGCATCCATGTTCCCTTCAGATACCAAAGTCTTGATCATCGCTGTGTAAGCAAAAACATCAGGCTTACACAAATTATCCCTCATTCTCTGCAAAATCTCAAACATCTCCTCGATTCTACCTGCTTTACACAACCCTTTAACCAAGATCATAAAAGTTGTACTCTCCTCCACCAACCCATCTTCTTTAAAATCCTCATAAACAGCCAATGCTAAATCAAAGTAACCATTTTTCACCAAAGCATCCATTATCCTATTATACAAAAACACCCTAGGCTTAAACCCAAACTTCTTCATCTTCTCGTAAACGTAATAAACCCTTAAACCCCTTTTATTATCAGCGTGCATTCTAATCAAAATCTCAAACTGTTTCTCCGACGGAGGCCTTCCCTGAGAATCCATAAGCTCAGGCAACTGATCCGCAGCACGAAAATGTCCGTTTCGATTAAGGCAATACGCAAAAGCATTGTAAGCAGCGAAATCGTGTCTATACCCTTTCTGCTTACCAGCCCAATGAAAGAACTTCGCCGCGACGGCAGCATCGTTACCTAATTTCAAAACCTCGGCGACGATGGTGGGCGTTACGCGGCGGAGTTTGTTTAGCTCCGAGACTACGGAGGGTCCCCAGTGGTTACGATTCTTGCGGAATGCGTCGAGGACGAATCTCGCGATCGGAGATAGACGCTCGGAGGCGGCGGAGATCACCGTAGAATGTGACGGCGGAGGGGAAGAAGAAGAAGAAGGTCTTTCCGATGGGAGATGGGCTTCGGGATCCCATTTGCGGAGATCGAAAGGTGTTCGGTGAGCGACGGCGTTAGATTGTGGTTGGGGTGAGTCTCTGGAGAGAGATTGGCGGTTGGAGAAGAGACCACCGTAGACGGTAGGGCGGTTCTGTGAGGGCTTACGGTGGCCGTAGAAGTAATTGGGTTTAAGAGATTTATCAGAGAGATTCGGAGGTTTTGGTGATTTCATCTTCCGTTCTTCCTTCTTTCTCTGCTTCTCTCACTTGTGTGTGAAAATAACACTCGTGAAAGTGTATACCACGACGTTTGCAAGTTCACTTCAAACCCGGTTTTCGGTTTGATTTCAAACCGGGTTTGATTTGAAGATCCTTGGTTTAAGTTCATTTAAAGGTATTCTTGGTTAGTATTTTATATAACTTGTAAATATTTTTTGGCACATAGCATATACAAGTGCACAGACTTAATCAAGTTCGCCGATTTGGTTAACCAACTTATCTTCTAATGTATATCGGTTGACAGAAGAAAAACAAAAAGATTTCATTCTTACGTCTAATTCAATATTTAGGAGAAGGTGTAACGTAGCTGCAAGTTTTCTAGAGGAGGCTAGGATGATGTATTTATCTAAAGGAGATAAAAACTTGTAGGTAACCTAACTAAAAAAATTCAGCTGTCGATTATAATAAAATTTGGAGCTAGCTAGGAGGCCTCTTTTTTTTTTTTTGGTAGTTTTTGGTTGGTTAGGGACTTAGGTGGGTATGTTTTTATAATTACGCTACAAGACTACGCATCGCATATTGACGTCTATATTTTTGGTTTCTTGCGATTGTAAAACGAAAGAAGTCAACCTAAATTAGGCCGTCGAATAACTTTAATCAACCAGAATGAAACACATGTTGTAAATTTGTAATTGACCATTTTCGTTAATTGGTTATAAATGATACAAATTGATAAACTTGATACAAAAAGATGGTTGTGTTAATAATAATGATATTATCCATAGTCAATTTCATATAACTATAAACTATATAAGACCGATGACTATCTTTTGTTTGTATGAGAAAAAACAAAAACAAAGTTGCATTTGTTTAAACTCTCAATAATTACTCACGTAGAAAGAATGTATACGTATTGAGAAATGATTGAGTACTATGATATATACAAAGTCTCTATCATAACATGTCTTTGGTAAAATCATTTGTTTACGATCGATTCGTTGGCTAATCACGTTAAGATGGTTAGGCAGTCGCTACAAGACTACAACTAGGCAGCAAAAATATCGATCACCCATCGATTGTTTTTTTTCCCCCATATTTTTATATCAAAGAATATAAAATTAATTGAGGATTGCACCAGAATGATGGCTTATTACAATCATTGGAATCGTACCATAATATTAAAAAAGCTAATTGAAATTAACTAATATCCATGAAATGAAAGGAAGAAACTCATTTGTGTCGACGACATGCATTCCAACAACGACTTTGTTTTTTTTGTTTGACTTTGATTGATATTAGTCACTATTAGAAACAAGGTTGGTTTTGAATGATATGTTCTCATGCTTGGATGTAAATGGAAACAAGGTTGCCATCTTTTATTTTCACAAAAATTTATTACACTTATTGGGAGATAAAAACGGATAAAAGTAATTAAGAAGCCATATTTATTGTACATACATCATCATCAGTTAATGTTTTTGACCTTGAATGTAGTCTCACGTTTATGAAAACTTCTTTATTTGGTCAACACCGTTTTTGGTAAAACATATCTCACATTCACTGAAATGAAACAAAAACTTCACGCACTTGCGTAGTACCAGATTCTGACACGACGATGAAACTACAAAAACTCGGGTCGGATGGATCAGTATAAAAAAAAATACTTGAGGGTTAAAAGTGTAATTTAGTAAAAGTTGAAGGATTTGTTTCTAAATTTCTCCCTTAATATATTTTTTTTCTTCTTTCCAAAAAGGTGAGAGACCTTAATTGAAGGGGGGAGGGGAGAAGAGAGTGGTGACCAGGTCTCGTAGTTGTGGTTTCGTTTTGCATTGCACGTTTCTCCTCACTTTCTTCTTCTTCTTCCTTCGCTTCTCCCCCCCTATCTTCTCTCTCTTTCTCTCCCTTAAGTTTCTCTTACGTTCTTCTCTCTCTCTCTCTACCTTAATAACGTTCTTGCCTTTCGCCATTTCAACCATTCTTCACACACCTCTTCTTCTTCTTCCTCCCTATCCCTCTCTCTCAATGCGAAATTCTCAGGTACTCTCTCTCTCTATCTATCTATGTCTTGTCTCTTCCTCTTTACCCAATTTTTGTTATACCTGATTTACAAACATCTGATCAAAATTTTGTTGAATCCGAATACAAAATTGGAAATCGAAACGTTTGTGGGTTTGTTCTGATCCGTGATTTCTGAGATGGGTTTTTCATAAAGCTAAGAAATTTCGATTAAATTCGATGACTTTTACACTTCTTGCATTTTTGTTTCTCTGTTTTTTGTTTTGTTCTGTTCTGACAAACATGCTCTCTCTCTCTTTTGCCTAAGAACCTTTTTGTTTTCTCTTTCCAATTAACATATGAAATTAGAACTTAATTATTAATTGAAACTTTGATCTTATTTTTTTCATAAATGTATGTATTATTCATCTTTTTGTCTGTCCTTTTCTTTGTTTTTTGATTCTTTCATTAAGGTCCCACTTCCAATCATATTTTATATTTTTCTCCTCTTTTCTATGGTAGTATATGTTTTTTGACTTTGTTTTTTTCTTGTATGACTCCAAACAGCAATGAGCTTCATGATTGCTGGCTACTGAAAAATCTTGAATTTGTTTGTCTCAATATCAAAAAAGATAAAGAAGACTTTGAGATATTTTTAAGTTCAGATTCTTCTGAATCTCCCAATGCTAAGTTTCTCTAGAGCTAGAAGTCAAGGAAGAAACTCAAGACCTCTTGGAGGTTAGTAGTCTACTACAATATAACATAGATATGTTGAGTCTCTGCAACAATTTTAGATGTCTAGATGATCAATCATTTTCTTTGATTTTGATAAAAATTCAGGGATGGAATACTTAGAACCCAAAAGGAAGAGCAATGTCATGGGCAGGATTATCTTGGTTGTTTCTCTTACAGCTTTATGCATTATTATGCTCAAGCATGCACCCAGTTTCACGTCTCCAACCGCGGTAACTCAAGTGTTACTCACTTTAGATGTCAAAACATTTCTCTTAAATCTGGTTTAGTTGGTGTTTTTGTAATCTCATTCTTGCTGCAATTTGTTGTTCTTCACAGTTCTCTCGCAGTGAGGAAGGCGTGACTCATGTGTTAGTCACTGGTGGTGCTGGATATATCGGATCACATGCTGCGTTGAGGCTGCTAAAGGAGTCATACCGTGTCACCATTGTGGTAAAGTTTCTTTCTTGGATTGTATTGTGTGATCCATTGGAGAAGTAGTCAAACTGCAATGTTTAACTTTGTAACACTAATCATTTTTGTCACACAAACAGGACAATCTTTCTCGTGGGAATCTTGGCGCCGTCAAGGTCTTACAGGGATTGTTCCCAGAAGCTGGGAGGCTTCAATTCATTTATGCTGATTTAGGAGATGCCAAAGCTGTAAGTTTTTCATATCCCTATATATGATTCTTTTGAGCGTTTGCTCCTGGTCTTTTGTATGAAGTATGTGTTTTGTTCATTTCAGGTCGAGAAAATCTTCTCGGAGAACGCGTTTGATGCTGTTATGCATTTTGCTGCTGTAGCATATGTTGGAGAGAGCACTCTAGATCCTCTAAAGTACAATCTCTAGCCACTGTTTTGCTCATAACATCTCTGCAAGATATGAATTCTTTGTGGCTAATCTCATGTCGGTTTTTTTGTTGTGTAGGTATTACCACAATATCACATCAAACACATTAGTAGTTCTTGAAGCTGTGGCTAGACATAAAGTGAAGAAGTTGATATATTCAAGCACATGTGCCACTTATGGAGAACCTGACAAAATGCCTATTGTTGAAGTTACTCCACAGGTACTCAAAAAACAGTTTCAGAAAACCCTCTCTTTCGCATGATCATGTCTCATCAACTTTGGAAATTATCGATTTTTTAGGTCCCTATTAACCCGTATGGAAAAGCTAAGAAGATGGCTGAAGACATGATCCTGGATTTTTCTAAAAACTCTGACATGGCAGTCATGATCCTAAGGTCAAGTTCCACGTTTCTAAAAACGTCTCTGATTCTGGTTTGGATCAACCAAACATTGTCTGATGATCTTTTATTACTTCCACAGATACTTTAACGTGATAGGTTCAGATCCAGAAGGTAGACTAGGAGAAGCTCCAAAACCTGAGCTACGCGAACACGGTCGGATTTCAGGTGCTTGTTTTGATGCAGCTCGCGGCGTGATTCCAGGCCTGCAGGTAAAAGACTAAAAAAAACACTCATCAGACTCTCCATGCTTCTTCTTGACTCAACTCTTACAACTTGATAAAAAAATGGATTCAAATTTGATTTATCTATGCATAGGTGAAAGGAACAGACTACAAAACAGGAGATGGAACCTGTGTTCGTGACTACATAGACGTTACTGACCTTGTAGATGCTCACGTGAAGGCTTTGGAGAAAGCTAAGCCTAGAAATGTCGGAATCTACAATGTAGGTACTGGGAAAGGAAGATCGGTGAAGGAGTTCGTGGAAGCTTGTAAAAAAGCGACAGGAGTAGACATCAAAGTAGATTTCTTGCCTCGAAGACCTGGAGATTACGCAGAGGTTTACAGTGATCCGGCAAAAATTCTTAGAGATCTGAATTGGTCTGCTCGTTACACTAATCTTCAAGAAAGTCTTGAAGTTGCTTGGAAGTGGCAAAAGACTCATCCCCATGGATATGCTTCTTCTTAAAAGACCCAAAAACAAAAAAAGTTTTAAATTTTAAACTTCTTGCATAATTTGTTTTTTGAGAGATTAGCTTATAGAAAAGGAATTGATTTGTTACAGAATTACAGTTCAATAATTATTATTAATGGTAATTTGATACAGTTTATGTAAGAATTAATCAGTGATTTTATATATATAAAGGGTTACAAAATTCAATATGACGCAATAAGCCCGTAATAAATATTTTTTTTTATATAGATTATCGATGTGAAACCCACTGGGCCTAATATGAAATTAAGCCCATAAGAGAAAAAGAGTGTAATATTTTTTTTTTTATAAACCCTAGAAATTTCACAGTTCTCGTTTAGCACAGCCAAAAAAAAACCCCAAATTTGGCCTCTCGATTTAGTTTTTGAAACCCTAATCTCGATCCACCGGCGTACTCGACTTCGCCGGCTTGAATCTTTGCTAGTTAGCGAGTGTTAACTGTTGAATCGGGAGAAAAAATGTCGATGTCGAAGAGTTCGAAGATGCTTCAGTTCATAAACTACAGGATGCGAGTGACGATCCAAGACGGGAGACAGCTCGTTGGGAAGTTCATGGCGTTCGACCGTCACATGAACCTCGTTCTCGGCGATTGCGAGGAGTTTCGTAAGCTTCCGCCAGCTAAAGGGAAGAAGATCAACGAAGAGCGAGAAGATCGCCGTACGCTCGGTTTGGTGTTGCTTAGAGGTGAAGAAGTAATCTCGATGACTGTTGAAGGACCGCCTCCTCCTGACGAGTCTCGTGCTAAAGCTGGCTCTGCGGCTGCTGTTGCTGGTCCAGGAATCGGTCGTGCTGCTGGACGTGGTGTGCCTACAGGTCCGTTAGTTCAAGCTCAGCCTGGACTGTCTGGTCCTGTTCGTGGTGTCGGTGGACCATCTCCTGGGATGATGCAGCCTCAGATCTCTCGTCCGCCTCAGCTCTCTGCTCCTCCAATTATTCGACCTCCGGGACAGATGTTGCCACCGCCTCCAGCTTTTGGTGGTCAAGGTCCTCCTATGGGAAGAGGTCCTCCTCCGCCTTACGGTATGAGGCCACCGCCGCAGCAGTTTTCTGGACCACCGCCGCCTCAGTATGGGCAAAGGCCAATGGTTCCTCCTGGTGGTATGATGAGAGGACCTCCTCCTCCTCCACCTCATGGGATGCAAGGAATGCCTCCGCAACGCCCTGGAATGGTTCCTCCTCCTGGTGGGTTTGCTCCACCGCGTCCTGGCATGCCACCACCGCCACATAATCAGCAGCAGCAGTGATTAGGTTAGCAGTGAATGAGAATATGAGTCTTTGTCTTGGGTTTTTTTTACTGCTTTTTGTTTGCTGTTATCTTGAGATTGTGAAGGCGTTATTAAAGTTGTTTGGTTGGACTTCCTCAGGTTTACAATTGTGGTGCTTTCATTGTTGCCTTTCGTAACTTTAGCCTGCAATCTCTCTGATCTATCTTAGCTTGCAAAGTTTGTAGATTTTGGTGACGAGTGAGTGTTTTTTGCCTTATCTTCTTGTGTTTCATTCCATTAAACCTGTTTTATCATCACCATATGTAAGTCTGTGTTACGTAGTTAACAGCAACTTTGTTGAGCCATTTTGAAGAACTTAATACCCTCTTAGAAACTAATCAGACATTGGTCGCTATTAGGGAAGAAGGGCTTAATCGGTTCCAAGTTTCCAACCGTATGTAGCCTCTCTGGTCCTTGTTTATGGATTGTTTAGGTAGAAGTTAATACATTGTTTAGGGAGCTGTGGTGAAAGGTTCTTGCTCACTGATGCTGCGATGACAACCATACATCTGCAATGCCATAGCAAAGGGCTTTGGAAAATGTTAATTCTTATTAGGCGTAGACATTACATTTTCGGGTTTAGTTCACATTCGAATAGTTCAAAGTTAGGTAACTATAGTTTGAAATCGGACCCCAGTCTTTTTGGTTGGTGTTTAGTTTGCCTAAAAGCTGTTACATGTGTTATACTTTACAAGTGTGGTTAGTTGAATGAGAAGTAAAATGCAGAAATGCTTGTTTGTAGTGAAATTCATGATCAGAAATTCAGAATAATCAAAACTAAGGGCACCATTACTAACCAAAATGGTAAAACTATTGCAGATGAATACTACATAAGTGATAGATACAAATTTATCTAACTTATCTAATCATGGACATTTCGGATTTGGTTGGCTTTTTCAATCTAGCTTCAACCCTACAGGTGACTCTTCTTGGCCGATCTTTTTTCAATTCGGTCGGGTCTGGAATCTAAACCCGAAAAGTGGTAAAACAAGATTTGGTAGAGGCGAAAACTGATAATCCGAGTCACGTACATTACTTTACATCTAGGAATAAATTTTGTATGACTTATAGAATCGAATCTTCTTCAAGATGATGATTTACAAGAATTGTGCCGTTGAAAGAAAAGATAGAAAACAAAATAAAAAAAGTACGAAAGAGTCGCAAAGTCAAAAAAAATAAGTAACATAACGGTGTGACACCATTAACACTCCTAATGATGCTTCACGTTTACCCCACCCATTAGCTAAATCTCAGCTTTTTAATTTAAATACATCAAAGATCAAAACATACTATAAAGAAGGCTGCGACAACTTTAATCATATGTTAATATATATAGTCGTTACCTGTTGTTGTTATTGTTTATTTCTTGATCGGAGATTCGAAATGATACTATTTCATTTTAACGAATTGGAGTTCTCAATTAAAAAGTGACAGACTATTAGAATCAAATTTTTATATAATGATCAAAAACAGGAATAATGGAATACTTATTAGTATTACATTGAAATCTTTAAGATTTTCAGTAAAATTTGTGGAAGTTACTAAAAAAGCTTAATTTAAGTAAAAAAATAAAATAAAAAAATCCGAGCCGACAAGTTCCAACAGCTAAATTTGCAAAACTCTGTTTTATCTTTTCTTCCAAAAAACACTGTGCTCGTCCTTTTCATTGCCTCTCGCTCTCTGGGGGACCCTGTAGTGTAGACTCTGTAGAGTGTTAAAACGTTCAAAAAATATTCACAGATTCCAATAAACAATTAAAAAAAAAGGTTTCAGATTCTCGTGAGTTTTGGGTTCCTTCTTCTTTCTGCTAAAAATCATATCTATCTTGTGTACTATATATACTACTATATACAATATATTAAGTATATATATATATATATATATATGAGCTTACTCTTCTTTTCACCGTCTCCAACACGAAAAAAATAAATAAAAGGCAGTTCCTTTTTTTTCTTTCTGCAGATTCCACTAACTCACCATGTTTGCTTCATGATTTCTTCTTCTTTTTGCAGCTTTTTTCTTTCCTTCTTTCTTTATCTTCTTATTTAAGCATTTGGTTGGTTTCTTGGGGGTTTTTCTTTTTTAATCAGTGAGTGAGTGAGATATGAGGAGAGTTTCAATGGTGAATTTTGGGGTTTTCCTTCTGTTCTGTTTTGGTTTTTTGTCGAACTCATTTGGACAAGATTATGATGATTCTGATGTCAACTCTACTACGGCTGTTTACATTGTTACTCTCAGACAAGCTCCTACTCTTCATCTTTTCCAACAAGAAGCAGAAGTGACAAGGGTCAGAGATAATTCCAAACATGGAGACACTTCCAAGTTCACTAGACCAAAACTTCAACCAAGGTATTTGCATTTTGCTTTGGAATCTTGGATTTTCAGCTATTTTTGGTTAGTGAAGGAGTTCACCTTTAGGTACATGCATTGTATGATTCACTTAACTATCATGCTTTTGAACAGCACTAGAAACTGGATTTTGTGTATAAAGGTTCACTCTTTTGTTTGTTTGTGTAGAGTCTTCTCTGGTGTTGAATTCAGTTTCTCTGGTTATATACAGGAACATCTCGAAATCACGTTATTGGAGATCAAGGAGATCAGCAATTGCTCAAGCTCATGACTCTTTGCTTAGAAATGCATTGAAGGGAGAAAAGTATATTAAGCTTTATAGCTAACATTATCTCATCAATGGGTTTGCTGTCTTTGTTAGCTCACAACAGGTAATCCTGATCGTATCCATGTTTTATCAGCTTATACTATATATGTTTGGTTTCTTCATTGTAAATGTTCTTAATTTTTCTCTTATTTGCTTTTAAAAAAGGCTGATAAGCTGTCAAAGAGAAAGGAAGTAGCAAACGTAGTGTTGGATTTTTCTGTAAGGACGGCAACAACTTATACACCTCAGTTCATGGGTCTACCAAAAGGTGCATGGGTTAAAGAAGGTGGATTTGAAACTGCTGGAGAAGGAATTGTTATCGGGTTTATTGACACTGGCATTGACCCAACTCATCCTAGTTTCAACGGCACTGACACTTCACAGCGTCAGTATCCCATTCCTAATCATTTCTCAGGGGTTTGTGAAGTTACACCAGATTTCCCATCGGGCTCGTGTAATAGGAAGCTTGTTGGAGCTCGCCATTTTGCTCAGTCAGCTATTACTAGAGGGATTTTCAATTCATCTGAGGACTATGCTTCACCTTTTGATGGTGATGGCCATGGCACGTAAGTATAACTTGTTGGTAATGTTGAATAATTTGGCATCTTCTTTACATTCTGCTACTAAATATTGTTGTTATCTTGATGAAACAGGCACACAGCTTCCATTGCAGCAGGAAACCATGGGGTCTCAGCTGTAGTTTCTGGCCATAACTTTGGAAGTGCTAGTGGAATCGCTCCTCGTGCGCAGTAAGTAGTTAGACATTAACTAGATAGCATCTTTATATCATTCATATTGCATTGAGTGAGTGTACTAATGACATGTTTTGATATGTGCCAGTATTTCTGTTTACAAGGCATTGTATAAGAGTTTTGGGGGATTTGCTGCAGATGTTGTTGCTGCCATAGACCAGGTAAAGCATTTACATAATTTTTCAATTCATTACTAGAATGTATCGATCTTTCCATGACACTTTCCAGTGGTTATGAATTTTGTTAGGCAGCACAAGATGGAGTTGACATATTAAGTCTATCCATCACACCTAATCGACGTCCTCCTGGTGTAGCCACGTTCTTTAACCCGCTAGATATGGCTATGCTATCAGCTGTTAAGGCCGGTATATTCGTAGTGCAAGCTGCAGGAAACACAGGTCCTTCTCCCAAGAGCATGTCCTCCTTCAGCCCATGGATTTTCACAGTTGGTGCTGCTACTCACGACCGAGTTTACTCTAATTCCATTACTTTAGGCAACAATGTATCTATTCCAGGCATAGGACTTGCACGTAAGTCTTATCTGGTTTCATTTCATCAGCTAAGTTTTTAATGACTTATCTTTGAATTGCTGTTTTCTTTTTCTTTTTCTAGTTCCTACAGATGAAGGCAAGAAGTACACACTGATCTCTGCTCTTGATGCATTGAAGAACAAAAGTTCAGTAGTAGATAAAGACATGTATGTAGGTGAATGCCAAGACTATGACAACTTTGATAAGGATCTTGTCCATGGGAATCTCCTGATATGTAGCTACTCTATCCGTTTCGTGCTCGGGCTGTCCACTATTAAACAAGCTTTAGCTGTTGCCAAGAATCTAACTGCAAAGGGTGTTGTGTTCTATATGGACCCATATGTCCTTGGTTTTCAGATCAATCCTACACCGATGGACATGCCCGGCATCATAATTCCATCCTCAGAAGATTCTAAGGTGAGAATATAACTAGAAAAAGATAACACTTAATCTCTTGATTCTTCTGGAATAACTATCTAATGACAATATGTAATTTATATATAGGTTTTACTCAAGTACTATAACTCTACTCTTGAAAGAAGTGGAACCACCAAGGAGATTGTTAGATTTGGGGCAGTTGCAGCCATTTCAGGTGGACAAAATCCTAACTTCAGAGACAGAGCTCCCAAGATTATGTACTACTCAGCAAGAGGACCTGATCCAGAAGACAGTCTTTTTAACGACGCAGACATTTTGAAACCAAACCTTGTAGCTCCTGGAAACTCCATTTGGGGAGCTTGGAGTTCCGCTGCCACCGAATCCACTGAGTTTGAAGGTATACAAATCTCCAAAGCATGACATTGTTATAGCTAAAGACATTCCCATGTCAGCTTTTTGTGTTCTTTTTTGCTCTTTTTAGGAGAAAATTTTGCAATGATGTCTGGTACTAGCATGGCTGCTCCTCATGTAGCTGGTGTGGCTGCATTGATCAAGCAGAAGTTCAAAAAGTTCAGTCCTTCAGCCATTGCATCTGCACTTTCAACAACCTCAGTTCTGTTTGACAATAAAGGCGAGGCGATAATGGCTCAGCGTGCTTATGCTAACCCTGATCAAACCTTGACTCCGGCAACCCCATTTGATATGGGGAATGGCTTTGTGAACGCAACCGCAGCTTTGGATCCTGGCCTAATCTTTGATACTAGTGAGCTAAACTGACTCTTTTCCACATTTTAATATAACCAAATGTAGATCATTCTAACGGTCTCTCTCTGTCTATGCAGGTTATATGAAGACTATATGTCATTTCTTTGTGGGATCAATGGATCAGCTCCAGCGGTTTTCAACTACACTGGCAAGAATTGTATGCTTAGAAATGCAACAATCAGTGGATCTGACCTCAACTTGCCGTCCATCACTGTCTCGAGGCTTAACAACACGCGAACTGTCGAAAGACTAGTGACAAACATTGCTGGAAATGAGACCTATAACGTCGGTTTGGTTACTCCTTTTGATGTTTTAATGAAGGTATCTCCTACTCAGTTCTCTATAGCAAGTGGAGAGACAAAGCTACTTAATGTGATCCTCACAGCAAAGAAGAACAGCTCTATTGCTAGCTTTGGGGGAATCAAGCTGTTTGGAAATGCAGGACACGTTGTTCATATTCCTGTGTCTGTCACAGTGAAAATTGCCTCAAAACAATGAGCATGGGAACTTAGTAGATAAGATAAATTGTATTAATTTCTTTTTCCATGTAAATGTCACATAGCATTTTATATAATACATGGTACATTTTATTTGTTACAATATGTAAAACTAGAATATAGATTCAACATTCATTAAACACAATAAATATTCATTCATTACGCGTTGCCTCCATCTCTGTTGTTTCCTTTGTTTGGAGAAGAAGGCACCTTCTCAGATTCCTCTTCCTCAGCAGAAGCAGCTCCAGAAGACGACGGTGTTGTTGCAGGAACAGAGGGATTTGTAGGCTTACCCATTGGGAAAGGAGCATACTTGTGGAAAGGCCAGCCTTGGAATGGGAACTTATGCCTGAAGAAACCGGCTATCGCAGAGTTTGTTGCAGGCTCATCAATCTTGGTCATCATGGAGGAGGATGATGAATCAACCCTGGGGGAATCAGAAACAGAGTTTGTTGCAGGCTCATCAATCTTGGTCATGGAGGAGGATGAGGATGAGGATGAATCAACCTTGGGGGAACCAGAAACAAGCAATGCCGGAGAATGAACATGTGCTTTCCCATGCTTCTTCCCTATTGCAGCTGATGGTGCTGCGTGTCTCGGACTGCGAGAGCAGAGCACAGGTCGAGTAGTAACCAATGAGAGAAAGATTAGGCAGAGGTAAACTCTTGAGTTTGTCATTGTAGCTGAACAAGTTTTTGGACTTTTAGTAAGAGATGCTTCTTCTTTTTGTGTTGAAGTTGTTTGTTTGATGATGTTTGGATTCAATAGTGTTGTAATTTATAGAGTAGAGAGATTGTAGATGATGGGAAGTAGGAGAAGTGTGTTGGGAGATTAACGTTGAATGTCTACTTCTTACCTACATCTCAGTTTCAGGATCATGTTATTGTCATGAGCTTGACTTGTGAAGATATGAACCAAGAGAAGGTGAGATACAAGTAAATTTTAGTATAAAGATTATATTTTTGTTAGTTTTCAACTAAATGATGAGCTTTGGAATCCTAAAAACTAGAAAGGACACAAATCTGAAAGATGGTGTAATTTGAAACATTACGAAAGTATTGTGTTTTTTTTTTTGTTATTTTGAATATGAATATAGAAGTAATAAGATAAAGAATATTAATTTAATTATAATATTATATATGAGGAAGATAAAGTCCAAAAATTTCGGTAATACAAGTTATAACCAAAAATAGAAGATTTTTTTTCCAAAATCCTTTGATCAGAGAGTGGAGCGACTCTAAATTTGCAGATCGATCTCCGAATTCGCTAAATCGCCGGGAAACTTTATTGAGGCAGTCATGTCTTCGGATCCTGATAAAATGATGTCCAAAGCCGACAAAATGTATGCTTTTCTTTCCTCCCTCTGTCTCTCTGTATGAGGTTAATGATCGGTGGAAGTAAGATTTCGATTTGGGTTTTAGGGCATCTTTTTTGGGTTAATCGTGCTCTTTTGGTGGGTTTAATATAATGCTTTCTGTTTGTAACACTCTGATCGAGAAACTTCTTCGTGGTCCATTTTTGCATCTCGATCAAGGTCTTTTTGCTGGGGAAAGAGAAGAATCTAGGATCTCGTGTATTGTTGGATAGGAATAGTTTAATTTGAGTTTGCTTTTAAGTTGAAGAACACTTCTTTTGATTAGATTCAATGAGATAGTCCTGCTACTCAAGTCAAAATTAGGTCTTTGAGACTTTTGAGCTGCGCTGCAAAGTCCTCTGAACTACTTCTCTTTTTGGTATATCCTGGTGTTTAAAATGTGATTGTATTGGCTTCAATAGTTGATTATGAGTATTGAATGTAATATTGTTCCCGTTTTGACAAGGATTGACATCGTCTTTGCTTTTAAAATGGTCTTGTTTTGTTTCTCGCTTTCCTACATGTCAGTGATCACTTTCTGTTATTAACCATCCTTTTAAGCATTTTTTGGTTCTTCGTTTTTTTCACAGGACAAAACTCACGCTTACTAGATGGAGTGCTGATTGGAGAGGGGCTACTGAGCTGTATGAACAAGCAGGTGGGTAACAATGTGTAGTTTCCCCTATGGCAGATTCTTTCCGTGCCGGAATGAGACCTGATTTTGAATTTGTCATCTTATACTCCTTTTCATCCATGAAAAACAGCAAATGGGTTTAGGGCATCAAACAAATATGAGAAAGCGAAAGTGGCTCTCGAGAAAGCTTCAAAAGGACAAGAGATGCAAGCTTCGTATCCAAATAATTTCGTTAAAGAGTATATTCTGCTGCTGTTTATTTCTGTTGTATCCACATAGTATTATTCTATTTAGTGTTATCCTTAATATCTAATAGTCCCTGGGATGCTGCAAAGCATATGGAGTCTGCTGCTGCCCTAGCACAGAAGCTAAGTATTTGGAATGAAGTTGCTGATTTCTATAGAAAGGCGTCTGAGCTCTATACTGAGTGTGGAAGGGCACAACCCGCATCAGATGCGCTTGGGAAGGCTGCCCGGTAATTTTATGTTGACATCTTTAAAGAAGAAATTGGATTTCATGATTTTGTATACTACCTATTTTCTAAATGCCATTGGCTCTGATGTCCTCTATGTGTTAGTGAGTGTGGCTTCTTGAGCTGCTCCGTTTTTCTTTGTAACATATTCAATAATTTGTTTCAGTGCCTTGGAAGATGTCAAACCAGATGACGCCATCCAACTCTACACTGATGCTTGTGAAATTCTTGAAGAGGATGGGAGGGACCAAATGGCCTTTGATCTGTACCGTGCTTGTGCTAATGTCTACATAAAGCTCGAGAAGTAAGTTCTTGCTTTCTTAAAAATCACACGAGGTATCATGGAAAATCATTATCTCTCTATTTGATATAGTACTTGATTGGCACACATATTGTAATTTGTAGGTTCACAGATGCTGCAACCTTTTTCTTAAGATTGGGTGTAGCTGCTGATAAGTGTGATGCCACAAATAGCCAGTGTAAGGTATGAGTATATGCGCTCTTAACTTATAGTACCATTTTGGTTCCACCTATTTTCAACCTTGATGCTTTTTGCCTAACTCAGACCAATTCTCTTGTATCTCTGAATGTTAGTGATGCGAGTTAACTGTTTCCTCCTTAACACCATTTCTTTCAGGCCTATCTTAGTGCAATCATCGTATATCTGTACGCTCATGACCTGAAGCAGGCAGAAAAATGCTACAATGACTGTTCTCAGTGAGTATACTCGTCTCTCTTTATACAGCCACTCGGTTAGTCAATACTAATAATACCTGGACCGAATATGTTACTACGAACAAGAAAACATGAACGATTTAGGAAATGTGATACCAAATTATTGTCTGAATATTTTTCTTCTTTTGGGTAGGATTGATGCTTTTCTGAAGAGTGATCAGAGCCGAAGTGCTACTAGACTTCTCACAGCCTATAATGAAGGAGACATTGAAGAAATCAAGAAGGTGGCGAGTTCAAGCACTGTCTCCAATTTGGATCATTCGGTAATTCACTTAAATGATCTGTCTAATCCTAATACTGTCTCTCTGTGTTTCTGAATTATGCTGATTATTGTGACACCAGATGATCGTATAAGTTTCATTAAACTACTGCAATCTAATACGGAGAAGTATTTTATCTGCAGATCATCAAGTTGGCAAGAAAGCTGCCCACTGGAGATGTTACTCCAATTCAGATGAACACTAATGATGATCTCGACGAGGATGATCTCACTTAAAGTTTCTCCTCTTTGTACAGATTCAGATTTCTAGGCTCTGAATTCGGATGTGTGCGTGTTTTTTTCTTCTTTAAAACACAAGCAAACACTCTTAAAGTTGTTATTTTTATTTGTTTATACAGCGCATACAGGTTCGTTAAAAAGGTGATATACAGTTCAAGTTTATTCTGGTTCTTCTTTGAAATCGTCTATTAATAGTAAAAAGCTTTTCTTTTTCTTCAGTTGAAGCTGGTACAAATAAGCAAATGAAATAGAGTACAATGGTACATTGCAAAGGCGATACAATAACAATACAATCGTTAATTCCCTAATCCTTTTCTTTAGTAAAAAGGAAAGACATGTCAACGAAGTAACTCCTTCTGTCTATATATATATTGTTGCCTCTCTAGATTTCTCGACTTATACAGAGTAACTGCAGCATAACAAAGGAACAACAAACAAAATCAACTTCAAAGGGTGTTAGTGTGTGTCATCTGCTTGCTCAGTCGTCAAGGACTTTTCTCCATCTTATCTACCAAAGTAGAGAGCTCTTCCGTGAGCTCGGTGTTGCGTGCCTCACCGCACAGAAGTCCATGCATCATAACTAATTCTTCAGGTGTCGCCTTCTTCAACAGTCCACGCAAAAGCCTTGTGTCTCGGTCCAAAGAGGGGTCTGAAGCCCCTCCTTTCTCTGTATCATCTTTTTCTTCTTCCTTTGTTGGTTCAGCACCAAACAGTTTCACTGCCTTTTGGTTCCAATACTCCTCCAATTGGTGCTTCGGATCAAGAGACTCAACCACCTATCCACAATGTTAACTTTCAGTCCAGAACACTTGCAAGCAAAATGAAAGAAAATATACAATATTCATGCAAACTAGTAAGGAAGATACTCAAGGAGACTAAAACAGAAGATGGGAGCTTCTCATCCAGCAAACATGAAAAAAGGATGAATCTTTTCCCCCAAGAAGATCCAGAAGAACATAGTTTTATGGCAATGTGAGAAATTAATTGTTTACCTTAATCACGTGCGGTGAGATTAATCCAAACATTTCATGCCCATTTATACTCTCCAAAGGTTGTAAAGAGGTCAAAGAGCTCACTGGTTGATCACATCTCTTGATAATTTCGAGTTTGAGCCTTTGTGTCACCATTTGCCAGCACTTCTCAACAGATACATTCGAGAAATTCTCAGTGGGGTAATCTTCTACTGAGACCTGGAAATAATACTGATTAATAAGTAACTTACTTCCTTTATTTGTTATGACTGATAAACAGATTTCACTTATAATCTCGAAACCACTACATAATTAGTGTACCCTGAACAGTGGACCAAGAAGCCCTGCATCCAGAACCTCTGAGATGTAGTTGGTTAGTTTTGTTGGGTCAAGCACGCTTAAAAACTTAACACGGCTCTTGAACCCTGCAACATTCAATCAAAAGCAAAAGTCTTAGAAGGCATAAAAAAATGCTCAAGTACAAAAGCTCACCCAAAAATCCTCAATTCATCTCACCTTTTGGGTATATGGCTTGTTTACTGCACCAGAGCTTTTTAACAACGAGAGATCCAGTGCTCAAGAGCTCAACAGAGTGACGTAGCCTATTGGTTGCAGCTTCTTGGTCCTTCCCTTCTAAACAACCATCTAGTTTCTTCGCCATGTCGCTACACCCTACATCTGAAACTGAATGTCGATTTTGAGATTCAACCAAAATCTTCTTCTCGTCAAACTTACCTCCCTCACCAAGTTTTACATCCGTGACAGCTGACTTATCATTGATGCAGTTTACATTTTGATCACCATCTTGTTTCAACTGAACTTCCTTGTTTGTGGTTAGATCACTTTGTAAGTGTTCGGAAACTGACTGAAGATTGCTTTGTTCTCGTTGCTGTACTTTTGATGAACCACGGCTCTTTGAAAATGAGCTAGCCTGGAGGTAAGAATATTCTTTTACTCTCTGATGCTGTGGAGGATACTGGTCACGGCATTTACTTGCCCATTCGTCTATGGCATCGGGATCCCCTTCTAGAGCTTTGACCAATGCCCGTAACTCATCCAAGGTGTGGCGAATTAGGACAAATCTCTCCTTATTTTCACATGAACAAAGATCCTTGGCGTGTGTAAGACATGCAAACCGGTTGGGGGAACACTTGCAGCTTGAGGCAGACATATGCAAGTCATAGAAGCACAAGAAGCACTCCCGTTCTCTCTTAATGTCAAAATCACCCTCCATCTTAAGCAAGCTAAAACCGTCTTGAAGGTTGTTTAGTCTTTCTTCTTCCATCTGCACCCGTTTCTGCTAACCTCAGCTATGTTAGTCCCATTGAAAATGTTTGATTTAATCTTATCAACAATCAGGTGGATTATTAGACAATTACTTCAGAAGATAATTGTCAATATATGAAATGTAACGTATTGTCTATGCGTGTTTGAGTATATACATGCATATGTAAGCAAATGAAAAAGAACAGAGAATAAGAATCACCTTGACTGCCTTCGTAAGCAATCCATCCTCGCTACAAACCCTTTTCCATCTCGCAATCACAGGAGTTTTCTTCTTGAAAAGTGAAAGCTCCCAGAGGGAATAAACAGCTTCCATAGCTGCTCCAAGAAGCAGCTTGTCATGTGACAATGAACTCTTTCGCCGCTGCTTGCTATAGCCTTCCACTGCATTCTGTCCATGAACCAGCCAATCAACTGGTGCAACATTTACTGCTTCCGCACAGTTGAAACCACAATTAAACCCAGAGTGATAGGCCTTAGGAAAGGTTAGGATAAATTCTCCACTGCGCTGGACAGCTCGATAGACAGGTACGCCCTCCTCTTTTAAGATTCTTGGAGATAATTGAGTGACCTGATAAAAAGAGAAAAAAGAACAGCAAAAAAGGGAGTTGCAGAATGAGATACATATTATTCTAACCAAACGGCAACTCTGCCAAATCATTACACATGTAAGGAGTTACAATTAATCAGCAAAGCTTGAAATGAAAGACGAATTGGGAGAAAAGTTTTCACCAGTTGATGTAGCAAGTCAGGCTGCTCTTCAAACAAATCTGGAAGACGCTTTTTCATTGCGGTTTCAAATGAAGCGTAATGGTTTCCGGGGATCCCATACCAAACTTTTGGATCGCCTGTGTGTAAGTAGTTCAAGGAATAGAGGTGATGATCTTCAACATGCTGTTTCAAACAAAGTAAGCGGGCAAATTGCAGATGGTTAGTACATAGCTCCTAGAGGCCACATGAAAAATGCATCAATTCTATAATTTTGGTTCCAAAGGCGTTACTTCCTGTAAGTAATATAATTTTGATTCACCAATAAAACATGTCTTCATATAACTCTTTCATTAGCCTTTTTTTTAAGCAACAAAGTTTCCAGGAAATATCAAAAGGTTATTTATGCAATTCAAGAAATTAACAAGAGTCTTACCCAACAAAAAGTTGAAAAGCACATTCCAACATAAAGCCATGGCACAATGACTCCTGAGATATCGCAGCTCTCAAAAGCTAGTACAGATCCGGGAAGACGGGATAAATTATTTAGGTTCCAACCACATTTAGAGTATTGATCTGCTTCACATTTAAGATGCCCCGGTGAATACTTAGGGAAACCACTTCCAAACTTCTTTGTTTCCAAGTCAGCTCCATAGTAAACCTGTCATAAGGCCAAAAACAAGAGCAGCGAGTTAGAAGAATCTTCTGCAAAAGAAAATGGTGAAACCAAGTAAGACCGAAATAGTACACATGTTAACATACAGCTGCCTTTACATACCTCTACTTCATCAGTTGCTTGCTCCACTATCCGCCAATATTCACCTTCGATGTCTTTAACCTTAGGTTTAAATTTCTTACTCTCAAACGCTTTGGAACCAGTATGATCCTCTGCCTGAAAATAACACTCCTTAAAGTATTCATCGTACTTCTGAAACTCTTCCAAGGTAAAATCTGGCCCAGTCTGAAAACCAAATTTTCCTTCGCCATCACTAGAGGAAGAAGTATCACCGCCTGAATCTCTCTTTCTTCTTGTGTATCCAGTTTTGACTCTTCTCCGTTTTCTCTTCTTGCTTTTGGTAGATTTTTTAATCGGTTCTCTATTTTGAAGCAAGTCAATCAGCTGAATCCGGGTGGGAAATTTAGATTCCTCCCATATGTTTTTCTCCTTAAGAGGGCAGGGAGGTCTCCATGCAACAGGCGGTACTATTCGACATATGCCATATGATTCAGCTTTAGAACGCAACTTTTCTATGTAACCAAGGGGATCATCAAAATCCTAACCATGATGAATCATCAAAAAAAGGATATAAAACTTTTAATTAGACAACACTTAAATTACCAAGACAGAACCAAAACTGCAGCTAGAATTTACAAAACATACCTCATTAGTGGGATAAAATATGGGAGCGTCATCAACCGACGGCCTGCAAGGTTCTGATGGATTCCACCTCGCAGTAATCTCAAATACAAAACAAATGGACATCATTTAGGAACCAGATTCATCTATTCTTGGAATAGTCAGAAGGTAACAAAGTAGGGACTATTATAAGACCAGTTCTTTATCCATGGGTGAGAGAATGCTAAATTTCTTAAGAACCAACCAAGTAGTTGTATTGCTAAATATCCAACAAAAACCATAAGAATCACTCTCAGAAACTGACCTAAACCTAGAGAATCGTGACTCAGAACGGGTTAAGCAAAATAAACAAGTCATTTTGATAGTTGCTAGAGAAACCAAATTGACTGGAGAAAGATACTACAAGTCATACATATTAGCTTACTTTGGGACTAGGAGGACTAGAGGAGTCAGGTTCAACGCTACTCTCCCTTTTAATCGATTGGTTCTCAGAATCTTCCTGTAACAAAAAGAAATACACAATCCCACATTCAGAAAACTGCAACAGTGAATTGAATCTAGCAAAAAACATGCAAATTAGAGGTTACAAAGTCGAGGGGAGGAAACCAAAACACACAAAAATCAAAGAAGCAAAAAGGATAAGAAGGAGAACCTCCATAGCCACAGACTCTGCTAGAGATGCAAGCTGGTCCATTTTCGAGAGTGAGATTAGGTTTCACAAAGCCCGATACTTTTTTAAAACCCCGCGTGAGTGAGACCTAAGAAATATATAAAAAAGGATCTGTTGAAAGAGAAAAACTCTTACTTGAAATGCAGCAGTGCCGTTTCGAAACCCTAATAAGAAACCCAGAAGAAGAAGAACGCATAAACTTAAAAAGATTTGTCGGAAAGAGAACTCAATCTGTAACAATAACTCAGTTGCAAGTAATAAATAAAGTCAGAAAAAAAAATCTACGCAAGAAATAAATGAGAGTACTTTTGGGGGCATTCGTTTTTTTTACGAGATTTGGAACATTTACTTTTACAGTTTCACCTTTGGTTAAACTATGTTTGACGAAAAAAAAAACGTTTCACCAAAAACAAATCTTAGGTTAAATATATCTCAAAGTTTTTTCTAGTTTTTTTATTTATTTATTTCTTTTACAAAAATGATAAGCTATGTCAAAAAAGTATAATAATAATAATAATAATAATCTTCACAATTACAAAAACTACATTATTGTATTTGTATTGCACTATTGAAGCAATAGTTTGCATTTAAAAATATTTATATCATGATTTTTTATTGTTAATTTGAAATTAATGTAACAAATTTACGTTAAAATTATCATAATCTACTTAAAGCTTCCATTAAAGTAAAGATTTTGAATTAAAATTGATATATAAAAGATAAAAGTCATAAAATAAGGATTTATCATATCTTCGGAAAAATTTGTTTGATATTGACAAATTGACTTAGAAAAACTTTCTGATGTGTATATATATTTAAACATTATGATTAAATATATCTGAGGGATTCTTAATCTTTTTCTTCTAGTTAAAAAAAACATTAAAAGTAATAACCATGTACAAAATTCGCTTCAAACTGGAATCAATTATGATGAAAAGAAATGAACATTTACAATTGTTATCTTAAGATTCTGATCACTACAAATTGATTTTGAAATTTGCCGATCAACTATTTTCTAAAAACACATAGTGCCACTATAATCTTTTTGTTACTCCACATGGACACAAGTCATGTTGCATGAAAGATTAGAAAATGAATAAAGAAAATTGAACTTAACCGTCAATCAAAACTATGATATAAATGTTTGTTTGTTCACAACTTGCTTAAAAAGCTCAAACGGAGGAGGAATTGCAGACTTGGCGATATAGTCCTTGAGAAAACAATTAGTGTAACCAATCTATGTCATTACTAAAGACCATAAAAAAAAAGAATATTTTTGGAAATAGATATTCATAATAGAATTTTCTACAAGATTTAAAACATTTTATTTATTTGTAATGACATATACAAAATTTTGGTTAAATTATGTTTGACAAAAGAATATATCTTTGACCCAAACAAAAAAAATTTCAACTACATATCTCAAGGTCTTTTCTATTTTTTTTTCTTTTTTTATAAGAAAATAAACATTAAAGATAATAACAACTTAAAAAATTGGCGTCGGAATGAAATCAGTTATGAAAAATGAACATTACAAGTACAATGGTTACCTTTAGATTCTCGTAATTACATGTTGATTTCTCTTAGACTATCTTTTAATAACTACTGAAAAACGTTGTAGTTTACTTTTATCGTTGAATGTCTTCATGCGTGTTGCCTCTTTTTAATTTAATGCAGCCAATTAACAAAAAAAACACGGCCACACAAAGAAAAAAAAAAGAAATCTATCACATTTAATAGTGGAAGATGAAGAAAATGTGTAAAATTATGTTTTTTAATATAAAAAATGGCAAATTTGAAATATTTTAGGGAAAATGGTAAAATCTATATATGCGATATGCCACTAAAAAAAGTCTCTTTCTCATAATTAATTCTATATAGATATAAACCTTTAGTTAAATATATGTGAAAGGGGTTTATCTCTTCTTTTAGTAGGAAAAAAAATCCTAAGGTAGAATTAGCTAAAGCAATGATTAAAGCAAATAAATTTTTTGAAGTGTCCATGAAGAAAAAGTTTAAGAAACAAAGAAAAAAATACGGAGGAATTTATCGTTTCAAGTAAGAACCATAATAAACTATCTTTTTTAAAAGTAATACACACTGTCTATAAATTTATTTATACCAACACAAATACATTTTTGAACATATATTAAAAGAAAAATAAAAAATTAGAATTAAATTTCAATTCAGTCATTTTTCTTAGCTACGAAAACTACTTTAATTTTTTATTTATTATCATTTCTAATTAATTCTGGTATACATTTATACTATTATTTACTAGTCCAATAAATAAATATTTGAATAATTATGATTGAATCACATTTATTAGAGATATATGATAATGAGTTAAAGAGTATTGTTTTTCAAACAAAATATAACATGAGAACTAATTAGTTTGGAATTATATTTTCTTAAATGGAAGATGACTGAAAAATTACCCTGAGTTGTTATGATTCTTTTCTCTTTCTTTTTTTCTTCTGCCAAGAGTTAGCCTGATTCAATCATGTATTGTATATTTTTCGCATTGTTCTATATGCTTTTTACTTTGTTGAAAATGTCATTTTACAAATAAAAAGATTAGAGAGGAATGAAAACCTGAACATATATATTAGGGAAGCAAGATGTGTATCTTGCGGACCAAGTAATATGGACCGTAAAGTCCATTAATGAAGTGAAGTCCACCCCGAAGAATATTCTAGATCTTGATATTACTTATTGTACAAGCTATTTGCTTATGTGTTTAGGAAAATTTACATTATACAGTATTAGCAATATGTCAAAGTTAATATATAATCACTATATATATATGTATGCCTTAATCTTATGAAAGAGAACTCAATAAAATTATTCTATTTCTATTATATTTGACATGGTATGAGAACAATCGATCTAGTGGATCAAAACTAAAAGCTTCCGCATCTTGTGTGATCTTTTCGTGATCATGGAAAATCTCATGGACGAAGAAGATGCTGACGATGATGATGAGATTGATCGTTAAGTTATCTAGATTTTTTTATTATTATTATTAATTTCTGTTTCTCTCTTAAATTAAGTTAGGAGTTTGGTGTTTTTATTTTAATTATTATTTGGAGGTTAGTGGTACGTGTCTGCGTTTTTTTTCAAAGGTTTAAGTATTTGGCTTTCTATATCTGATTATGGTTTTATTTCGTTTGTGCAAGAGTTGTTAAGTGGGGGATTCTTACGGGTGGCTATAGTTAAGGTTTTGTGGGTTTTAGAGGAATTAGTCATGATTTTTAAAATATTTCAATATTTTAGTTTGGTAATAGTTTTAAATTGTGGGGGAGTTTGGTTATAGTTTAATCATTAGGGGATTTATTGGAACACTTATATTTAGGTTATTATTAGTCTGATTTGTGGACTGTCCAAGATAAGGACAATTGTTTGTGGAGTTGCAGGATTTGCGCCTACGGGATTAGCAATATGTCAAAGCTAATACTGTATAATGTAAACTTTCTTAAACACATAAGGAAATAGCTTGTACAATAAGTAATATCAAGATCTAGAATATTCTTCGGGGTGGACTTCACTTCATTAATGGACTTTACGGTCTATATTAGTTGGTCCGCAAGATACACATCTTGCTTCTCTAATAATATACGAAGGTGATAGAACAGGGGAGTGCGTTAGACAATTTGATAGTGACTTGAGAAACGACAAAACACAAAGTAAGCTACAACATCTAACACACACACACACACACACATGTATACTTATCGCTGTATTTTGGCCGCCATGTATTAGGGAACGTCGGTTTCGGTGGCAGGGCCTTTACTGGTGGAGAATTTGTTAGAATTGGATAAGAGGCGGGAAATGGAGACGCCGGAGACTAGAATCATAAGAATCACTCCGGCGAAGGCGGCTATGAGTGCTCCAGCGCCGTGATCACAGTAAGTGGCAAACCTGTCGCAGACTTTGTTCCACTTGGCGTGTTTGTTTCCGTTCTTCCCCAGCTCCGCTACGAACACTGCCGCGTTTGCAGCCGCAGATACTAGAGTTGCGTTTAGCTTATTTATACAAACGTTTTTAAAGATAATCAAGAAACCAAGTCAACAACACATATGTCTCCAACTGTGTTTACACTATGGAAATAAGTATATGTGATTTTACCATGTCGAGAATGGCGATAGAGAGGACATGGAGACCTTTGTGCTCCAGTTTCGGGCTAAAAATCTGAAGAGCAATCATCAATAAGTTGTGGAAGCTCGCCATTACATTAGCTATAACAAAGAACTGTAATACAGTTTTCACCAAGAATCAGTGTTAATGACTTTTAAAACATTTTGCCCTCAATGTAACCTGAGAGTTCTTATAAGGGTTTTAATCGCTTACACAAAAGCCGGTGTGTGCTGAAACTCAGCGGTTAAAGTGGCTTTAATAGGAACAGTACCAATGGTGGCCACAACCAAGGTCTTTGTCTCTTTGTTCAGTGCCATTACAATGGCTGCAGCTGAAGTAGCCATGAATGCAAATATTCTCAGCCCCAAGAGTAGTTTCCAGCTCTTTGTGTTCCCACCTGCCACCACAGTCTTCCCTCCGGCCATTGTTGATGCAGTGAGTGATTAAGAGAGTGTGATGATCTCTGTATCAGTGTGAGAGAGTATTTATATGGAAAGAGCTTGTGTTTGTCTGATCATCTAACTTTTAATGTTCGTGGAGGGTACTAATTAGGTTTAGGTTGTTGTGACAAGATGACTCCAAAATAAGTTTCCAGATTCAAGACTTCCTCCAAGACAAGTCCTATCTACCAAAGCAGATCAGTTTTCACTACCACTTCTTGTTCCATGTAGCAAAACTTATCCACAGATTTCAAACCCAAATCTCAATGTTTGGTAGGTGTGTCAGATTATATTAATACATACATAAACAATGCCTCAAGGGCCAATGGAGTTTTTACAAGTCTACAAACAGAAGAGAAGGTCAAGTTCCATATGAGCAAAAGAAAACCAGATTATTGGAGCAAAACCACTTTGTGTCTTCAACTATGAATAAACCCCAAAAATGCAGTAACAAAAAAATTCTGAATAAGCCTTTCTCTTGGGTTAAAAAGGAGTCGGCAGATATATAAACATAGAGTTTTTTCCGCGTATGTAATATGCACAAACCAGACGCAGGAATAGACGAAGAATTTGGATATGATCTTTCAGATCTCACTCATTCTTGGTTACTTCTTATCGGTCGTCACTCCAACAACAACATTGCTCACCTACAATTTGTGTTTGCAGTCACTTTGTCAAATCTTCTTACTAATGTGTAAATAAGAACAAGAAAGAAATCTATCTGTGAAGCCGTGAGAACACAGGTGATAGAAATACTCACCAACTTTCCACTTTCATCAACGGACATGGGGTTTTCTACAACAACGGTTTGGGTCTGAGAGGGTGGTGTTGACTGTTGGAAATGGAAAATGATAAATCGATGGATAGAGTAAGTATTAGTTCCATAAGAATACACAGAACTATTGCAAAATTCATAATCTGATAACTCACAGTTGATGAAGAGGGCATTGACCCGGGACAAGCTGTTCCATTTGGCCGGTTAGTTGGGAGAGGTACCCTTCCATTGCTCATCTAAGAATGAAAATGAATCAGAATTAAAATTTCCTACAGAAAGATTTATATACTGAACTCCACCATGCAGAAGTGACTTAATAGATAGGAGTACTCACATTAACGTTAGTAACAAACTGACAGACAGCACATTTAACAGATGATGCACCATAAGGATACATGAGGGTCGTCCGACAATGCCCACAATTGATTTGCGCAACCTGATTGGAGGGTGCATGCGCAACCTGATTGGAGAGCCCTGTCGAATTCAAATGAGTCAAGCACAGATTCAGCAAACAAGAAACATTAAACTAGAAAATCCAATTAGCAAGAGAATTTCAGATGAACAAAAGGGAATAAGCAATGTATGCTCTTAAAATGCAATGAATGAAAGAAAATCATACATCCAAATGGCAATACTTTTAGGCTATTTAAAGGTAAGAATCTAACAGTAGATCAATCAAGTAAACCCTTCCAGCTCTAACAAGTAGTGCCACATGAAGCATCTCAAACCGTTGTTTTAAGTATTTTCAGCTACCGTCTACAAATCCCAACTATTTTCAGATTCACTTACATTATGGGAAAAGTGAAAACGATGTTATGTAAGCATCTCCAAAGAACAATGCAGATCACACAAAATTCTGAGAGAAGATTCTAAAGAACTAGAGGACCTTTTAAGCAATTCAAGGAGCTTTGATATGATTGATTTGGATATATCACGATAGTTATATACCTGGCACAAGGTTCGTAGTCTGACAGCAAGAGCATCTTACGCTACTTGCCCCACGTGTATACATAAGCATTGTCCGGCAACCACCACATACAATGTGAGCCATGTCCATCCCTGCATGAGCTGTGTTCAGACCTCAACCAAGTTATAATCCAATTGCAAAGCACAGGGCTCAAACTCAAATCTTTTTAACCTCCTCCTCAATTCTAATATAAAAGACTCAAATCATTTACAAAGTCCACAAATTACAGAGAGAAAGAAATCGATACCATGCGGAGGAGGAGGAACCATGTTGATAGTGTTACATAACGCACAACGCACATTGGATGCTCCTCTAGGATACATCAATAAATTTCTACAACCATGACAAACGAGCTGGTCCTGCATATCTGCTAAATTCCATCCATGAAATCAAAAACACAATTTTATTTCGCAATACTCAAAAACTCAATCAATACTTATGCATGACTCAGTCATTGCAACGAAGATCCAAGAACTCTAAAATGAAAAACTCACCTGAATACGAACGGATAAACGCACAAAAAAGGAGGTGACTTTGAAAACCGAAACCCAAATCCAATTCAAAGCCAAAACTTCTGAAACCAAATCAAATACAGAGAATTGAGTTTCCAATCAAACGAACAAACAAGAATCAATACTAAAGATTACAAATTCGAAATCTTTGAAAAACTAAAAAGAAAAAGAACAAACTTTGGTGGTGGATCTTACCGATTGAAGATGGGAAAGGGATGGAATCCAAACCCAGAAAATCTCAAGCGGATGATATACGAAAAAGCCAATCCAGAAATTGGGGAAGATTTCGATTTTATCTTCTCTCTCTCTCTCTCTCTGTTTTTTCGTTTTTTTTTTTACTATACGCGTTAGGAGGACACGTAAGCCTTTTTTTTATTTTTGGCCCGTCAAAAACGCGTTTATATTCTAGTCGTTCTAAACGAGGATTGATTGTCAAAAAAAAAAAAATACGACGATTTAAACGTAGATTTTGGCTTCTGCTTACTAAAGCATGAACTTTTGATCCGAGGACAATTAATGAAGGAAACAAAATCTGGTAGATCAATCAATTTTAAAATTGTTAATTCTAATATTATATTATAGTTTTTAATTCTTACATCTAAACTCTAACCATTTTTTATAAACCCAAACCGACATATAATTTTGCGTAATTGTAAAATCTAAATCTTAAACACTCTTTAATAAACCCAAACCAACATATAATTTTGTTTAATTATAAAATCTAAACTCTAACCACAATTTTGTAAATCCAAACCGACATATAATTTCGTTTAATTGTAAAATCTAAACACTAATCACTCTTTCGTAAACCCAAACCGACATATAATTTTGTTTCATTATAAAATATAAATCCTAACCATTCTTTTATAAACCCAAATTGACATACAATTTTTAAAATAATAAATTTAAACCCTAATCATTTTTAATAAACCCAAACGGACATAATTTCCTTAATAAAATATCTACAAAATTTGTTTCCTTAATTTGTTTTCTTTTTAACTTTAATTTTAATTTATTTTTTTAGATATGATATAACATGGACAATTCTTGGGTTTGCCCCTAGGGGTGAACATTTCTTAGGGGCTGTTATTGGAGAGGTAATTTCTAAATCCATATGGAATTGTAAATTCTAAAAATCAAAAGACATGGATTTTAAAATAACATGTTTTATCCTTGCATTTGAATCCTTCAATTTTACACTTTCAAATCCATACAAATCCATTTAAAACATACAGTGGATTTTGAAATCCAAAAATAAATCATTAAATGAATAACATGGGATTTTAATAAGTATTTGTAAATCATAGAATTAATAATACATAATTTTGATAAGTATTTTAAAATCAGTGATTGAATAACACATGATTTTTATTTAGATTTCCAAATTCATTAAAATCATTGAACCAATAACCCCCTCTTAGTTAAGGAAACACCTTATTGATTAAGGAAACAAATTCTGTATATCAATTAATTTTAAAATTATTAATTCTAAACATTATATTATAGTTTTAACTTATAACATCTAAACTCAAATCACTCTTTTTATAAACCCACATTAAAATACAATTTTCTTTAATTGTAAAATCTAAACCCTAACCACTATTTTTATAAACCCAAACCGACAAATAATTTTGTTTAATTGTAAAATCTAAACCCTAACCGCTCTTTTGTAATCCCAAACCGACATATAATTCGTTTAATTGTAAAATCTAAACCCTAAACTCTAAGCACTCTTTTGCAAACTCAAACCGACATATAATTTTGTTTAATTTTGAAAACTAAACTCTAACCACTTTTTTGTAAATCCAAACCGACATGTGATTTCGTTTAATTGTAAAATTTAAACTCTAATCATTATTTTATAAACCTAAACCAACATAATTCCTTAATGAAATATCTACAGAAATAGTTTCCTTAATTTGTTTTGTATTTTTATTTTTATTTTGATTTATTTTATAAATATCACATGACATGACAATTTATTGTATTTTGATTGGTTAATTAAGAAGGGGTGAATAAGATTGGTTCATCCCTAAAAAATTGTATTTTAATTTGGGTTTATAAAAAAAGTGATTTGGGTTTAGATGTTATAATATAAAACTATAATATACTGTTTAAAACTAATAATTATAAAATTAATTGATATACAAAATTTCTTTCCTTAATCAATAATTTGTTTTCTTAACTAAGATGGACTGAATAAGAGTTGTTCACTGTCGACCCAAGAATTTATCCACACGCCTATGAATGAATCAATTTAACAATTAATTATTAAAAAGTTTAATATTTTCGTCTTACGAGACTACGAGATTCTGTTTTACAAGGTTTTTTTCTTTGACAACTTAAAATGTATATAACTCCACCAAAGTGGCAAATCGGAAGAAGTCTCACAGTTTTGTTACCGCCCAAAACAACACCATAAAAACTGAGGAATAGTTGAATGAAACAGAAAAAATGTATTTAGCTTTTTTTTTCGACTGAATGATTCCGATTATATTGATCTTCAAAGTTTTACACAAAAACAAAAAGGAACCAGAACAATCACATACAAGGAGCCAAAAACAACTAAAGGGTAGCCTTGAGCTACATATGATTGTAATCGTTCATCCCTTGTGACGCTCTTTGCAATCAAGAAAGCTCCAAGATTAGCCTTTCTTTGTTCTAGGACAACTTTCCAATCAGCACAGAGCGATAAAGCCTCAAGCAACTTGCTTGAGGAAAACTTATAGTTTGGCAACGCCTGAGGTCTGTTTATCGCTCCAACCAATTCTTGTTGTTCCAACGCAAACACTACTCTAGGGATATCTAAGCTTTTCATGTTCTCCATAGCCCACAAACAACTCTGATACCCCGCTTCCTCTTTACTGACAATCAAACCAAAGGAAATTCTACTATGAAGCAGAACCCTTCCTACTGAATTCCTCAAAACCCAGGCCGCACCTCCTGTAGCTTTATCTTTGTCCCATGAAGCAGCTACATTACACTTTAACCACGACCTACTTGGAGGTTTCCACTTCTGAGATCTTCCCTGATCCACTTTCACATCATGCCTTTCTTCATTCAAAGCAAGTTCTTGAGCTAGAAACCATTCTTCCTTATCCTCCCTAATCTTGTTTACTAAATCCGAGATCAGAAAAACAGAGCCATCAAAGACCAAATGGTTCTTGTTTTTCCATAAAGACCACAAAATCCAAGGAAGACATCTTCTTGTCGTCAGGGGGACTTTAACTTCCTTTGCAATGGTCAGGACTAAGTGGAGGTTCTGGTAAAGGAGTTTAGATCAAAACCGTTCTCTGGTAACGTAAAACCTGCAACCGCCCAAACCTGTCTCGCAAAAGGACACTGAAACAACAAGTGGTTAATAGATTCACCTTCGAAGCCACAAGTTGCACAACGAGGATCTAAATGCATCCCTTTGGAGTTAAGTCTTTCAGCAACAACTAAAGCTCCACTAGCCGCCTTCCAAATGAAAATTTTAATCTTGGAAGGGGCAAAAAGTTTCCAGATCTGATCTTAAATCCCATTTACTAAAGGAAGCATTGTGGCCAAAGTGATCTCCTCCTTTCTAAATAACCGACAGGCCAACCAGTAACCTGACCGTACATTATACTCTCCACTCTTGTTATATTTCCAAATCATGAATTCGGGAGAAGACATCACTGGTTTGGAATTTGTGATTAAAGCCACATCTCTTGAATAAAACAACTCCTGTAAAACAATCGGGTTCCAATATCTAGTTCTCTGATCAATCAGATCGTTAACTGAAAGCTCCAAATCTACCAGGATATTTTTCATGAGAGGCGGTCTCATCCTATCATCCTCCAGCCAAGGAGTGGACCAAACTTTTATAGAGACTCCATCTCCCACTCGTTGTTTTAGACCCTTTCCAGTAAATCTCTACCATGGAGGAGGCTTCTCCAGGCAAATGATGGCCTACTTCCACAAACAGCCAATAGAAAGGTAGTGTCATTGAAGTACCTACTCTTCATGAAGCGGGAAAACAAACCTTGGGGAACTTGCAAGATTCTCCAAGCTTGCTTTGCCAATAAAGCTTGATTGAAAAGCTCGATATCTTTGAATCCCAAACCACCTTGATCCCTCGCCAGACAGAGTCTATCCCATGAAATCCAATGAATTTTCCTATGGTTTTCCACTGCACTCCACTAGAAGGCTGCCATTGCACTCGTTAAGGATTCACACGTTGATTTTGGTAACTTAAAGCAGGACATGGCAAACACTGGCATTGCGATAGCTACACTTTTCAACAAGATCTCCTTCCCACCCGACGATAGAGATCTTGCAAACCAACCTGATAACTTATTCTTAAGCCTTTCATGGATATACTCTAGCATGTCTTTCTTTGATCCACTGAAACATTCAGGCAATCTCAAATAAGTGCCCGCGCCTCCTTCATTGTCGATCCCGAGGATTTATTTTAACCTCTCCTTAACACCATCTATCACTTTAACCCCAAAGGTGACTGAAGACTTTTCTAAATTTGTTGTCTGTCATGTCGCATCACCATATATCTTTATGATATCTTTTATAACCTCACATTGTGAATCTTCTGCCTTGCATATGAATAGAGTATCATCCGCAAGCAACATATGGTGAATTGAAGGACCATCATCCGCAAAGCTGGCCCCATTCAATGAACCTTGTTGTTCAGCTTTGTTGAGGAGATGGGTAAGTCCTTCAGTGCACAAGACAAATAAGAAAGGTGAAAGGGGATCACCTTGTCTCAACCCTCTTTGTGGAACCACCAGCCCATGCGCCTGACCATTTATCAACACCGTGAAGGTAGCTGATGTTATACATTTCATCACAAGATCAACCCAATATGCATGAAAACCTAGAGCAATGAGCAGAGACTGCAGGTAACTCCATTCTACTCTGTCAAAGGCTTTTTGACATGTCCGTCTTCATAGCCATGAACTCCTTTGACGTTCTCTCGTGAGTTCGAAGGCTATGGACCACTTCATGAGCGATAAGGATATTATCCGAGATCAGCCTATCCTCCACAAAAGCCGACTGATTTTGGGAAACCAACTCCGACAGAAGAGGTTGAAGTCTTGACACCATAATATTGGAGTAACCTTATACAAGACCGAATATAGGCTGATCGGTCTCAAGTCTTTCATTAGAACTGAGCTCACCTTCTTAGGGATCAGATTTAACTGAGTAAAATTCCATTCTTCTGGGAATACACCCTCATCAAAGAACCTAAGAACTTCCACGGTAAGTTGATCTCCAACAATATCCCAATATTGCTGATAGAACAACCCTGTCATACCATCAGCCCCAGGAGCACTCTCTGCTTTAATGGAGAAAACCGCCAATTTTACCTCTTCTTTTGTTACCTTGGTCATTAGTTGGTCATTCATGTTCTCGGTGACCCTAGGTTGAAACCCTTCGAAGAGATTAGATTGATCTTTCGGGTAAGAAGAAGTACAGAGCTTGCAGAAATAAGAGGCTGCTACTTTCCTTTCGAAGCTTCTGACCGGTGGAGTACACCATTCTCATTCATTAGAGCATCCAACCCATTCTTTGATCGATCTGCTTTAACTGATGCATGGAAGAACTTGGTGTTCTTATCTCCAGAATTATGCCATTTTCTTCTACTCTTTTGTTTCCATAAACTCTCCTCTTCCCTATGCGCCATCACCATTTGTCTCTGGAGAATTGCCATTCTATTGAAAGAGGGAGCCATAGAAGCATGCTCGATTTCTATGTCCCTGTGAATGCAATTGATCTTTTCTTTTGCATTCATATCATTTATCCTTTTCCACTTACTCAACGCCCTTCTGCACCTTCGTAAACGTTCTGACAAAGAGTGACCAAAAGGGGAATTAGACGTGCCATGCTTGCTTAATCGTTTCAAACACCAAAGGTTGATTAAGCATTCTTTTGTCGAACCTGAAGGAACCTCTGTAAGTTTCTTGAGAAGAGAAGAGGTTAAGCAAGACTGGCCGATGGTCAGACCCTTTCTTCTCCAGAAACAACTGATAAGCCACATGAAAATTCTCAAACCAGGCTTTATTCCCAAAGCACCTATCTAACTTACACTGAATCCATAGGTCACCTCGTCTGCCACCCCATGTATAACTATTCCCAGAACTCTTATGTTCAAGCATCCCACAAGCCACCAGCATATTTGAGGGCATCAAAAGAACTTTCGATCCTCCGAGGACCTCCCAGCTTTTCTCCATTATGTAGGATCTCATTGAAGTCTCCTATCAAACACCAGTTATCCTTTCTCTGATTGCCAATTCAGGTGATTTGCTCCCAAACGAGATGTCTGAATTCACTTCTAGGATTACCATATATACACGAAACAAAAAACTTTCTGTTCCCAAACTCAACTCCGAGGTCAATAACATTCTTATCAGCATGTAGGAACTCCAAAGTGATGCTTTTCTTCCAAAAAACCGCCAAGCCACCACTTATGCCTATAGGATCCACCGTATAAACACGATCGTAGCCTAACCAAACTTGAATATCTACATGTACATTTCTTATGTTCATCGTTTCCATGAGAAACAAAATCTCAGGAAATGTTTTTTACGCATTTCCATGAGACGCTGAACTGTCAGATCTTGAAGCCGCCCCAATCCTTGACAGATACTGTCTCATTCCTTCCAGAACATCTGATGCTATTCTTGGCCTTCCTAGCAAAGGATGCAACCCAACCTGATCTTCCCTGAGAACACCATAAAGAGGATCATCTTCTTTAATCACCAAATCTTTTTTGGCGTTGTCCACCTTACGACCCAACTTCCTATCTAAGAGCTTATCTTCAAGGAGTTTAAGAATCAAAGGACAGTCCACATCCACATGAGTGAGTCTTTGGCAGTTGTAACACCTTTTCTGAACCCGTTCATAAAAGAAAAACACCTTAGTAGATAAACCCTTCGGCAGGTTGATTACCTTCGATCGTAGTAGCGGCTTCGAGACCACCTCTAGAACTTGCCCCACTAATTCACCAAGAAGAGTTATCGCTTCCTTAGTATAATAATTCATTGGGATGTTCTTGATCTGCACCCAGAGAGAGACAAACTGCAGAGAATCGGGTGGAGGATTAGCAGACCAACGTTCCATCACTAGACCCCATTGATCGTATGACTGAAAACCCTTTTCCAGAACCTCAATTAGGTCATACTCATGCTTAAAGATAAACTGAAAACGTTTCTTAGATAGAGCCACAGCCCGAACCCTACCTATCTTCTGCCACTTCCTTGGCATATTAAAAATCAACTGGACATGCTATGACTTTTTGGATTCAGAAGTCTACCAATTAAACTCAACACGTTTTGATCTCCTGAGCTGAACTGAGGCAGATACGACATCTCGAAAGGTATATCCTCTTCCGCTAGAGACATCGTTGTCATCGCCTTGTCCATGGCCGCCGACATACTGAGAAACCAGGCTTACTGATACACAGAAATTTACTTGCTGATTCAAAGACACCTACGCACAACTTCTTCAAACACACACTCGTAATTTCCAACCAAAGCTAACGAGAAAGCAAGAGGTCCAGAAAATCGATCTCAAAAATTAAGAACTGATAAGAACAAACCCTGGCCTCCACGATATGTTACCCAAATACCGATCTTTAAACGTGAAAACGGTGAGTTTCGAACAAAGAGAAAAGTGTTTTTCCAGCCAATTCTCTATTTTCTATAGAAAGAAAGACTCTATTAGAAAAAGAGGATACTAAGCCCAAAAGAGGGTACTAAGCCAATTGTCTTTTTAGCCATTAAACAGCTTTTTATTTACTATTTATAAATTATAATTTGTAGTACGAATAGTTGTTGAGATGAAAAAAAATAGAAAGCAATCGTCACAAAACTAATTACTGACTGATTTTACATTTTTCGAAAAGTTTTACTAGTAAGCTAACTCAGGCAAGTTAATCGAATAAATAGAATAATATGATTTATGTTTCTATTGGTGGATTTTGGAATAGGAATACCATCAAAAGAAAAAGGAAAGAAACAATGACTTGGGGAAATAAGTGATGTACGTACGTCGAACCAGTTTTAAGATTCTGACTACACACGAAAAGACTGTGGTAATGATTTCATTGGAGCGAACAAAGTTAACAGTTGCTATTCCCAAAACATTATATAAATAAAATAGGAAGCAAGGTGTTGATACAATAAGAAGCAATCATTAATTTGTTAAAAGACTTGAGAGTCAAGATATATATGTCTATAAGTCGTAGCGATCCTCTTGTGGTGGGAAGAGTTGTTGGAGATGTTCTTGATCCTTTCACCAGGTTGGTCTCTCTTAGGGTCACTTATGGCCATAGAGAGGTTACGAATGGCTTGGATCTAAGGCCTTCTCAAGTTCTCAACAAACCAATGGTGGAGGTTGGAGGAGATGACCTCAGAAATTTCTATACTTTGGTTCTCTTCTCTCTTTCCTGCTGTTTTCTTCATTGCTTCATTCTTCCCTGCGCTCACTCTTTTGTTTTCTTAAGCTTCATAGTCGAATAAACCTTAATTACATAGTCAAATCAAATATTTATATTTTCAGTTTTCTCCATAAGTAGTTTTTGATAATTCTTTTCTTTCAAAAGTACCATGATGTCCAAAAAGATAATATTTTAAGTCATTATTTTTAACGACTCGACTTTTGAATCTGGATAATCAAACGAGTACTCTAGATACTCTTTTATATGTATAGGTGTGAAATTGTAACTAATACATTTATTCTAATTTAAGCTTCTTTCTAATTCGTCTTTATTTCCCCTTATAGTAGTTTTAGTTATTTCTATGTTATCGAGTTCAAAAAAAAAGGACAGAACTCGTGAGTTCTTGATTGTTTTGATATTTTCATAACCGATCTTCTTATACGGTTTTTGACTGACTGGTTTTAATGAAGGTTATGGTGGATCCAGATGTGCCGAGTCCAAGCAACCTACACCTCCGAGAATATCTGCATTGGTTTGTATAAAACTCTCTTCATGTCATTTTATAACTTAATTAACTTTACACCTCACACTTCTTGTTCGAATATAAAATAGTAGAATATAACCATGATAAACAAAAAATATATATATGGCAAAATTTAGAGATCCAATACATTTCTAAGGTGGCACATAAAACACGATATTTTTACATATTTGCTAATAATAGTAGGGAACATATAGTATAAAAACTTTAAGAGAGCAACAACTTGTCACTTTAAACGTTTTTTACCTCTATGATGTAAGGAAGAAAAAAAACGGCTTAATATACTTCAAATGACTTAAATATTCTATGCAAATACAGACGTGACTTGTCAGAGTTAAAATTTCTGTTTTGAAGTGTCATGTTATATCATAGCTACCACACAACAAAACGTCTATTCTTTCTATTTCTATATGCTTTTGATGCGTGCTTGCTTTGTTAGGTAGCACTTTAGTTCACTATGTATGATCTGTATATCTTAAACTTAAATGGGTACTCTCGATGCAGGTTGGTGACTGATATACCTGCCACAACTGGAACCGCCTTTGGTAAGTTTAATAATTCACTCAATAGTCATAGACCATCAAAAAAGCTTTAGTCCGATAGATCTATAGTCATAGACCATCAAAGAAGCGGCACATCTGATGCTATTCTTGGCCTTTCTAGCAAAGGATGCAACCCAACCTGATCTTCCCTGAGAACACCATAAAGAGGATCATCTTCTTTAATCACCAAATCTTTTTTGGCGTTGTCCACCTTACGACCCAACTTCCTATCTAAGAGCTTATCCTCAAGGAGTTTAAGAATCAAAGGACAGTCCACATCCACATGAGTGAGTCTTTGGCAGTTGTAACAAAAATATATTTATGATAATTTTTATGATAATTAAATATATATTTAAATATATTTATGATAATTTTTTACAATGTGGCAAAGTTTTAATAAAACACATAAAATCATTTATGTCAATATTTGGAGAATAAAATAAAAAAAATTAGATAACATAGAAAAAGTAACTCAAAAATGTTACATTTGGCAAAAGGATTAAAATGGCAAGTAAAATAAGACTAGTATTTTGTTGTTCTAATTGGTTTATTTCGGTTTAGTATTTTGTATTTCTCGCTGAATTAGATCGTTTTTCAAACTTTTAATAAAACATTTTAGAAGAATAGATTAGTGTTAAGACACGGCTAAGTACCATTTGCGTGGGCGTTGATGACTAAAGGAGACACCTTTTCTCCACTGTCTCTATCTCCCATAGATCAACTTCACTTCCTCCTAGAATGTGATTAGGGTTTCTCACCATAAGCTCAAAGATTAAGGATTTCGTCACTTACTCAATTTCAGAGAAGACAATTAGCAATGAATATTTTCAAGAAGAAGACCACTCCCAAAGGTAAAAAGCTTTGATTTTTTTTTTTTTTTTGGATTTTCGTATCTTGATGGTAACTAATTTGATTTGCCGGCAATAGACTCTGAGTAACTGGGTTTAGGGTTCTAGAAAAACTCTGCAAAAAAAAAAAAATGTAACCTTTAAATCTGTTTGTGCTTCAACCTGACGTTGTGGAGTGACGAATCTGCTGAGTCCTTAATCTGATAGTGTTGTGTGAATATTCTTCTGCGATTCATACTTGTTTCAGTGCATCGTTTTTTTTTTGTTTGTGTGTGGTTTCTCTCAAGTTATGAAGTGTTGTTTCTCTTTACTTGCTTTTTTCTGTTTTGATTGATGTTTCTTGTACAGATGCTCTCCGTACCAGCAAGAAAGAAATGGCTGTGGCTACACGAGGTATGTGTTTATTTTGTCTGTTGAAAAGCTACTTCTATAAGCAGAATCGTGTATTCAAATGGAAGTCTTAGAGCTGTAATAGGTTTATCCTACCATCATTTCACTGAAGTTGCAAAAAGCTGTTTTCGCTTGTTCCCTGGAATCTTAGTGGATCCGTTAGATCAGATTTAGAAAGAGGCAAGAATCACTTCTTACTGGTTTGTTTTTCCTGTGGTTTGATCACAGTGATTGCATCATGCTATGCTAACTAAGTTATAATCAATATTTGTGTTTGTATCTTTGGATTACTTTATAAATTTGTACCACTCTCTCTGAACAAGAGTTATTTATTCATCTAACTGTGCAAATGTCAAGCACTTAGCTACGTTTATCAATGTGTAATTGCAGGAATCGAACGCGAGATTACATCTCTTCAATTGGAGGTACATATCATCTACCAACTTTTCTTCTTCTATTGAGTTTATCCACTAACGATGCTTTTAGATTAGTTTGTTCTGACGGTTTTACTGAATATGGCAATTAGGAGAAGAGGCTTGTGGCAGAAATCAAGAAAACAGCTAAAACTGGAAATGAGGTAAAGCCTTTCTAGTGGGGAAAAAACTAAATTCTCTTCCTTATCTTGTGAAAAACTTTGACTCCTTATGGAAACTATTGTTTGGGTAGTAATTGGTTCAGTGTGCAGATGACTGAATCACTATTTCACAGTATCTTTTGTACTGTTTACTAGCTTGTTGGTTCATTTCTGTCTATATAAACCCCTCCAGACTCTTCTCTTCTACATTAATAAGCTTGTTTTGGTTAAAACATTGTCTTAGGCAGCCACCAAGATCTTAGCGAGACAGCTTGTTCGATTGAGGCAACAGATCACCAATTTGCAGGGAAGCCGTGCTCAAATCCGGGGTGTAACCACTCATACACAGGTTAGGTTACTTAAATCTCTCCACCCATTCCTTGCCACATGCTTTGATACAATAATCAACTTCGTGAATGTTTCCTTGATGGCTGGACAATTATAAAATATAGGCTTTGTATGCAAGCACCTCTATTTCATCTGGAATGAAAGGTGCAACCACAGCTATGGTTGCAATGAACAAGGTGATATTCCCACTTTGTTTCATTTTGCTACTTTGATGGGGTTCTTTCACTTCCCTGCTAACAAAGTTTACTCTCTTGTTTCTCACACTTACAGCAAATGGCACCGACAAAACAAGCTAAAGTTATCAAGGACTTTCAGAAACAATCTGCACAATTGGACATGACGGTAAACAAAATCACAATTTATCTTTAAGAGCATGCTTTTAAGCGCAGTTTTATCACAAAGATTGGCTGAGTAATAATTGTTTTGGATATTGCAGATTGAGATGATGTCAGAGGCAATTGATGAAACTCTTGACAAAGATGAAGCTGAAGAGGAAACAGAAGATCTCACTAACCAGGTTGGTTACTGCAATTTAAATCACAAGAATAATACTTAACCTCTTGAGAAATTTCTCCAAGCTTCCTCTATTTACTCATTCACATGTATCGACGTCCTTGTAGGTTCTTGATGAGATTGGTGTTGGTGTTGCATCTCAGGTCAGGGTTCTCAACAATTTAAACCTTGAAAGGAAGTATTTGTTTGTCGCTCTCTTGGGGTGACTTTATAGAACTAAAGTTTGCTTCATACTTTTTGTCTAAACAGTTATCTTCAGCTCCCAAGGGCAGGATTGCAACGAAAACTGCTGCTCCCGCTCCGACCACTACTGACAACAATAATGAGTATGAAGATACATTTGGGTTCTCATCATTTACTGTGATCTATGAAGACTATTTTGGATAATACATTCATTTCATACATTTTAACTTACAGTTCGGAGTCTACTGAAATGGAGGAACTAGAGAGAAGATTGGCTTCACTACGACGAATCTAAAATATGATTCTTTTCCACGAGAAAGCAGCTTCTTCATATTCTTGTATAAATCTACTAATGTCACAAACTAGGTCTCATGTTTAAATCAAACACTTAAAATATATAAGATCGTCAACGACGTTAAGGTGTTTTTTTCTCAGTCTTAGGTGCGTCTTAGAACTGTTTTTTTCTCTATCCTCATGGGTCTTCATCAGAAGACTAAGAAAGGGATTATAAGATATGAAGAAGACCAAGTTGGAGGATGATGACACATGAGATCCCTCATGTCCACCCCATTACTTATCATGACACCTTGTAATAAGAATCTTACATTAAGAAAAACACATTAGACTAAACCTATCTCTAAACAGTGCCTTACCCTCTCAATAAACAACACAGAGTAAAGCAGGCTTTTTCACATTTGGGGTTTGTTTTCTTTCTGCTTCGTCTTGTTCATCGATGCAACAGTCTTGTCCTTGCTTCTAACACGAATCCTTCCCAAGTGCTGGTTACTGTTCCAAACTTATACATATATGCCAAATTCAAAACATGATTGTGTTAGTGAGGAGTTATCAAACAAATGGTGAGATTGACACAGGCCCATCTTTACAGTGGCAGAGGTGGTGGTCGCATTCCATAAGCTCTCTCTGTCCTCTTCTGGATTATCTCTTTCACATTTCAACTTCCCTCTTTTAGTTTTTTTTGTGTAATTTTCATATCCTGCAACTTCCAGTGATAAGACATTTTTTTTTGTAATTTACAAGGTCTGCAAGAGATGTAATCTTTCCATTGCTTGAAGTTTGAACAATGTTTTCAAACTAAGTGGTTGGTACAATCGAAGTCATAAAACAATTAACTTTGGAGTAATGTAAAATTCACATGACAGTTATGACCTAAGAATGAACCATTGATCTTCGGATCGGACCCAAATCAAATGCAAGAATTATATAGAGGGTCAAAGAAATCAAGAAATATATGACATTTTGATTTCGAGTTCTTAAAGAAGAAAATGGCACAAAAAGAAAATTAAAAAACGAGTTCGAGAATCAAGAGGGAAACAAAAAGAAAGCAAGTAGATGCTCACTATGTGAAGCTCTCCAAAACCCCCATTTCATAAATCATTCGATGATAGCCTGAATAACTCCCGCACCAACAGTCTTACCTCCTTCTCTGATAGCAAACCTCATACCTTGTTCACAAGCAACCGGCACAATAAGCTCAACAACAATCTTGACTCGATCACCGGGCATAACCATCTTCGACTCCTCGTCTTTGTCGTTCATAATCTTTGTCACTTTACCCGTAACATCAGTCGTCCTCATGTAGAACTGAGGCCTGTAACCTGCAAAGAATGGAGAATGCCTTCCACCTTCTTCTTTCTTCAACACATACACAATAGCTTCAAACTTGGTATGTGGAGTAATGGATCCAGGCTTAGCTAAAACCATACCTCTCTGAATATCAGCCTTTTGAATACCCCTAAGCAACAACCCTACATTGTCACCAGCTAAAGCCTCATCAAGAATCTTCTGAAACATCTCAACCCCAGTGACAGTGTAGTTCCTAGTTTCCCTCAAACCCACTAAATCTACAGTCTCTCCTACCTTAACCGTACCTCTCTCAACACGCCCTGTAGCTACAGTACCACGTCCGGTGATAGAGAACACATCTTCAACAGCTAACAAGAAAGGCAACTCAGTTTGTCTCTGAGGGATTGGGATGTAACTATCAACAGAATCCATAAGTTCGTAAATCTTATCAACCCATTTGTTATCACCTCTCTTCACATTAGGATTCTCAGTGAGTGTCTCTACAGCTAAAAGAGCAGAACCAGATATAATCGGAATATCATCACCGTTAAACTCATAAGACGAGAGAAGCTCACGAACCTCAAGCTCAACGAGCTCTAGCAACTCTGCATCATCTACTTGATCCTCTTTGTTAAGGAACACAACCATATCAGGAACACCAACCTGCTTAGCCAAAAGGATATGCTCTTTAGTCTGAGGCATAGGACCATCAGCGCCGGAGACAACGAGGATAGCTCCGTCCATCTGAGCAGCTCCGGTAATCATATTCTTGACGTAATCAGCGTGACCAGGACAATCAACGTGAGCGTAGTGACGGTTCTCAGTCTCGTACTCCACCGTAGCGGTGTTGATTGTGATACCACGAGCTCTCTCCTCCGGCGCGGCGTCAATCTCGTCGTACTTCTTCGCGACGCTGTTTCCCATGGAAGCGAGAGCCATGGTGAGAGCTGCGGTTAAAGTAGTCTTACCATGGTCAACGTGACCAATGGTACCGATGTTGACATGAGGCTTCTTCCTCTCGAACTTGCCACGAGCAGCACGGACGGTGAAGGAACGACGAGTGGATTGAGAAGGGGAGGGAGTAGTAGTAGTGGTCAAGGAGTAAGAAGGGAGGAAAGAGGAAGAGAGGGTTAGGGTTTTGAGTTTACCAGAGGTGGAAATGGCGGAAACAGGTGCGGGGTAAAGAGAAGGAGAAGGAGAAGAGTAGGAACAGAGGAGTCTAGAGGAAGAAGAAGAGCAAGCGGCTGGAGCCGATATCGCCATGGAAGACGGAATTGGAGGAGAAATCGAGAATCCTAGGGTTTGATTGGGGGAGAAGAAGAAGATTGGGGGATAGAGTGAGGTTTGTAATAGTACTGTGTTGTGTTATCTCTTTGGAAGAAGAAAAAATAAATAAATATACAAAAATAAGAAAATAATGAAGGGCTCATATTTAATCCTATCCGCTGCAACATCTTTGTCCTCAAGTTTACCCCACTACAAATCGTGACGTTTTTCATATTCCCACGTCGCAAATCGTACCGTTTTTTATAGTCATAAACGACAAGACAAACCAACCAGTGTCATTAGGAAAGCAACAAGCTAGCTACATGTGTTATCCAATCTAAAGCCTGAAGAGATTTTTATGGACTTTGGGGACTAAACGGCAAGTAAGTGAAACTCGAGTTTGGTCTCTGTGAAGAATCTTGTCAGCATCTTTTCTTGAATTAGAGTAAGCCAAAGCTTCAGCTTCATTAACGACCTGAACATAGATAGACACCATAATATAATCACTCTCCTTTTATATTTTACATTTTGTAGATATGAAAAAGAGAAGAGCTGTGTGTTGCACCTGGTTGTAGCAGTGTGTTGGACTATCACTGATGCCGTGGAGGAAATCTGAAAGATACATACTCTTGAGAAAGATACATATATATATATATATACATACTCTTGAGCATCTAGAATTTAGATAAATCAAGGATTGGACTTTTTTTTGTTGGTCTCATTCTTACGTACATTCTTGTGGAACAAGACCCTTTTCATGAACCATACCACCTGAAGAACAAACCAAAGGTCAAGACTTTATGTTTCTTCAACAATTACCCAATGAAAAACTAAAGAATGAGAAAGTGTACCCCAATTCTGTAATCTTCTGTTCTTTAATGTCTTCCACTTGGAACCAGATGCTCCATATATCTTACCGGACAGCAAAAAGGTTTAATACAGTAACTTAAAAAAGAGGAACAAAATCAAGATTTTAAGGAGAGGAGAGTTTTACATGATTTAGGAGCTGAGTTTGCTGTTCGTCAGTTATGAAACCGGGAATGCAGAATACTGTAGGAGTAAGACCTACCCTGAAGTTATCTAACTCCATGGCTGTCATCAAGAACCAAAACAACTTGATTTTAGTTTTCAGAGCTTAACCACTAAATTAGAACAGTTGTTACTGAATCAGAACTATGATTGGAGTCTATTCAGCTAATTTACTCGCAACGATTCGTCTGTCTTGTTTTACTTTAACATCTCAAATGTTAAAAAAGAGAGTGGCGAAAAAAGGGATTAAATGAAACTAACCAGGAATTGCAATAAGAAGCAGAGCTATCGACAAAACCCTAAACGAGAATCGTTTGATTTCACTTTTAGACTTAAGAGTTGAGAGGAAGAATCTGAGATCAATTGGCTGATGAGAAGCAGGAATAAAACCAGGTTTTCTCCCGCTTGATTAAAAGGTTCTATTAGGCTTTTATAAGACCCAAACAATCTCTATTGGGCCTTCAATTTATATTTGGTAATGTTTACTGAATTTTTTTATTTTCTATGTTCCGTTCGCCTCCACTGTCGTCGTCTGTGTAACGCTCGCTATTCTACTGTCATTTTAGAAGGTTCATGATTGTGTTTGAACCTTTTGTCTGCTACGATAAACGACAAGTATAAAATATTAAAATGACCTTTAATAAAATTGGTGTAACTGACGAAATTTTCAGCAAGTTACTATTAGTGCTCAATGCTCATGAAAATTAACAATCAACCTTAACTCTATGAGGTTACTAGTTTGAACAATTTGCTTTCAGTTCAGCCTTCTTCCCAATCAATATCGTCTTCTTCTTCTTCATCTTCTGCTTCCACATTCAAATCCACCTTGTCGTTTCCATTGGCTGCAAATTAAGTTACATGAAATGTAATAAACAAGGTGAGCATCATATTTTCCTTTAGATATCATGAGACCTAAACTCTGGCCCTCTACTACAGTGAAAAACTATGAGCATCTCTTAACAAGTAAGTTTTTGGAGCAAATTCCAACGCTCTGTTACGGTTTTATACTTCTAACTAACTAATGTGTTGTGTGATCCACTACTTGGCGAACTGTAAATGAAGTAATAGTAAACTCAAACTGACCTGCAACAGGAGCTTCTTCTTCCCACTCAACATCTTCTTCTTCCTCCTCTTCACGTTTGGATTTCATACCAACCTGACGATCTGGAGACGTAGTAGCCAATTGGATGTCAGTGTTTGATTCACCTGCGGATTCTTGCTGATTCAGGTTTTCAGCAAGCTCTTCTTGCTGCTTCAGTAAAGCGGCGTAGTAAGCTTTCACATACTCATCCTGAAGCAAAATGGAAATGAAATGTGTATCACGATTCTGGAAACACAATCCACAAGATGCTACTGTGGGATTCTAAATAAACACATAATTTATCTCCGAAAGCATGCCTTCACATCCTTATCACCATCGCCATTTCCCAAGACTGTTTTCTTGTCATCTGAAAGCTTTGCTGCTTCTCCATCAACCTCTGCTCCCTGTCTCGTCTCTCCTCTTTGTTCCTCGGTCAGCTTCATGCCTTGCTTGATCATCCATGGAGGTAAGACTTTCAGACTAGAATCTCCACCTTTAGATTTGACATCTTCTTTTTCTTCACCAAGGTTAACCTCAACCTACCCATGTAGAATTAAAGAAGTCAACAAACAGAAAATGCAGGGAAAACTTATCTTCCATTATAACATTGAAATTCTATAAACATTGAGAAGTAAAGATAACCTTCGTCTCTCCGAGAAATGGCATTGGTGTTGAACCATACCCACCCTGTGACCTCGAAGGATCATTAGGATCAAGAACACCATTTTCACGAGCAGCCTTGGCTGCACGAGCCTCCCATGCCGGAAAAGGTTCAAAGCCAGGAAACGGTAGGTCTTTTACTATATTTATTTGATCCATCAGAGGTTTCATTTCAACCTACATTTTATTTCCGATCGTGTCAACACACAAACTACATAACAAATGCCAGAACACGGGTAGACACCGATCAGGCTAAACTAATCACTAACAGCAAGGTATAAAATGACAAAACAGAAACAATCTTTTCCTAACTCAAAAACTTAAAAGTAAATTTGAGATGATGTCAAGAGTGAGCTAACATATCAGCATGACTAAAGTGCACCTCTCTATTCTTAAAAAAAAAAAAAAAAAAAAAT